>NC_088242.1:28213954-28513954 GCF_036934945.1 Oncorhynchus masou masou
GACTACACCCAGATCATCTCCAAGACCCCCCACATCCCTGCCTTCGAGGCCCTCGCCTTCAAGAACCGCACCAATGGTCAGAATCATAGTGATGCATTTTAATTGTATAGGCCTATGAATGAATGAATGAATGAATGAATGAATGAATGAATGAATGATAGCATGGTTGGATGGATTAATGAATGACACAAAAATATAGTTTTTCCTAATTCAGTACCCACACAAAGACTATATTCTTTAGTCCTGTCTTCAGTCCCCCCTTTCAAGGTCTAAAACAGGTAACTGTGTCTTTTCTTGATCCCAGGTGAGATTGACTCTCTATGGAGCCCTCTGTGGATCGGACTGTACGCCCAACACCTGGAGCGCTGGCTGGCCTGGTTCCCCCGGGCCCAGATCCACCTGGTCAGTGGGGAGGGCCTCATCTCCGACCCGGCAGGAGAACTAGGAAAGGTCCAGGACTTCCTGGGCCTCCAGAGGATTGTGACGGACAAGCACTTCTACTTCAATAAGACTAAAGGTTTCCCCTGCCTGAAGAAGCCGGAGGGAAGCAGCAAGCCCCACTGCCTGGGGAAGACTAAAGGCCGAACACACGCCCCCATCGACCCTGAAGTGATCCGGAGACTGAGGGAGTTCTACAGGCCGCACAACCAGCGGTTCTATCAGATGGCTGGCCAGGACTTTGGATGGCAATGAGGACTCAGTAGAGTTAACAAGGTGAAACATGAATCCATAGCAACAAAGACACCGAGGGGTGTTTGTCCGTCGGATTCAGTTTGCACTCTGTACCTGTTACTGTGACTTGGGGCAAAGAGTAATGAAATAACCTCATACTGTTGATACAGAAGTGGCTCTGTGAAGATTGGAACTGAATCCAATGTTGATAGACCTCTGGGTAGCAAGGGAAACAAAAAAAATCTCAGACATTCCATATTGGTGACAGTGCTGAAAGACCATCTCTATGCTAGTCCCCTTTCAGCATCTAATAGATGTTCAACAAAAAGAAAGTGGCACTTGAAGCTGGAATCTTTAGTTGCTACATCCATTTTTGGAGTTATAAATTAATGATATTTACCCATTGAGTCTTGAAGAATAAAACGTGCCTCATGAGCTTAGTTCAACTGTCATGTCCTATCAGAACCCAAAATACAAGCTTGTTTTACTCCAATGTTTGTAAACTATGTAAATATAAACAAACACAGCATAGCCTCGAAACATGGTTAAAACTATAATTTGCCTACAAAGGCAAAACGCAGTAAGTACATATTTGGTCAGAATTGAGTTAAGACTGAAATCAGGCTTTGTAGTATCTGTTTGATAATGTCTCCTGGTTCAATTATGTTCCATTTTTAGTGAAAATGGGAGTGAGAAATTTGCAGTAACTGCAAAATCCAAGTCAAAACCCAGGAAAACATAATTTACTGCACTTTGGCTTTGATCCACTATATTTTGACTGCAGTTACCTGCTCTGCCATACAAAGGCAAAGAGCAGTAACTATGCAAACAGTGAAACTGAGAAAAATGGCTTTAAAGTTTATTTGCTGTCCAGCCAAATATGTTGTAGTTAGGCAAGTGATAATGCAAGTGATAATGCATTATCTCATTATTTTTTAATGCATTACAACCATGACCACTGATGTGTGACCCCGAAGTCAAATAAATGACTATACAAAGTCAAACAGAAACACAATGAGTTGGATAAACATATTCAGATTGTATATACCGCACAAAGTCAAAAATGTTTTGGAAGTATCACCATTCTGCGAGTGGAAATAGTCCTAACCTTAAGGGTTATCACAATAGAACGTACAAATCATGCAAACATAACTACATTACACCATTAAATACAGTTGGGATGTAGTTAGAACTCAATCTCAAACTGTTTCCATCAAACAGAAAAACTAGAAAAGTTGGATAAAGACATTTAGATTGTAGATACTGCACTTTGCCTTTGCATTAGTTGTTTAAGGTCATACAAAGGCAGACTGCAGTACCTGCATTTAAGGGGTCATAGGTCAAGTCAGTGGTCATGGGTGATACGCATACAAATCACTACATAATAAGATGATGTGGCAGTGCATTATCACTTATCTACAGTGCTTAGTTTGTAAATCGGTAGGTGCCGGAAACAAAAAGTTAGTAGAGGCGCTTGCAGAAGTGTCACACACGTGGATTTTCTTTCTGTAGCCGAGGTTCTGGGAAACATGTGGCCTTTTATAAACATATTCAACATCGTTTTACATGATTGAATCTTTTGTAAAACCGCACAAAGCATTGAAATGACAGGCTGGTTTTTTCACTGACAAACAGAGAATCTGAGATCAATTCAAACGACCTCGTCTGGAATCCATCAATAGCCGAGGTGTGTGGAGACACACATACTGTATTGTACAATATCAGGAGGAAAAAGGTTTCCAGTTTCACTGACTCAGCCAATGAGGTGCAGCTCACTCACCGGTGATGGCCGATGCGCTCGTGCCAAAAGCTTCTCTCTCTCTCTTGTTTTACTGTGGCTAAAGTATAGGCCTACTCTTGGTGTAGTTTTCAGAAGATTTCATTCCAGTGAATCTCACTCTAGTTATGTGAGAGATTCAAACACTCTTCTCTCTCACCATACAACAGCCAAGCATTGGTCTGTCGCTAGCGTACAATGTTGTGCAGACCATAACCCCAGGCTTTGCCCAACACAAATCAACTTAGAATATCAGGCACGTTTCCACATGACCTTAATTAGGGGGCAGGAGAATTACAAAGGAGGTGAGTCAAATTAACACGGATGACTTTTTTTGGACAACTGGTCCACTTTGTTTTAGAGTTCTTACATTGCAAACAGTGGAAATAGGATCCGTCTCAAGTGAATCACTGCTTATCATATTTGGCTGGCTAACAGAAAACTTTAAAGCCATTTTTCTCCTCTTCATTGTTGGCGCAGTTACTGTGTTTTGACTTTGTAGGGCAGCCTACTGTAGCTCTGTCTAATGAATTTGAGAGTGGTTACATTTCTCCAGACCCATCCCTCGGCTTTTTTACCTAAACACAGGCTGGGCGACCACCTTGTTATCGTTTCAATTAAGGATTCTAAGTTTAAGCTGTGTTTGAAAACACCTGGCGTTCCCGTCTTAGATAGTGCTCCTGCTTAACTCCCGACCCCACTGTGTCCCACCAGGAGTGAAGGACATGGCGATGGGCTGTGTAGTCTGCAGTGTAGGCCAGATGTGTGCTGTAGAGTAAGTAGTAACAACGTCCTTTGGATGCTTCTGCAAAGTAGTGAAACACTAAACAAAACAAAACGGATGTCTTACCATGCCTCATGGAGTATGACCCTCCTCTTACTTTTTTTTTAAACACACCTTAGCTACTCTGTACTTAGGTCACGAATTAAAAGAGTTGTAGGCAATCAGTACATATCGAATATCATCCCCAAGTATTACGGACACGGGAGCAGGAGGATGAGCCTCTTATTTAGAAAGCATTGAGGGGAAGTATGAGTAGCGTCTTTCTAAGTGCTCAGACTTGACTGAGTGGTTTTGTATTGTTGAATAATGAATGTGCATAAGTGGATCAGGAGGAACTCAAATGTATCTGCCCTTTCCAAGTAGAGGTTACCCACAGGCACAGATCTAGGATCAGTTTACGCTCCCCAAATCCTAACCTTAACCGTAAGAGGAGGAAACACTGAGCTGACCTTAGATCAGCATCTATGGGCATCTTCGTCCTAACCGAACAACCAAAATATAACCATGGATGAATATGACATTTTAAAGGTACCCTCAGTGAAATGACGTTGTCACAAGCAGAACGGCAGATTATGAGATGAGCAACATGCAAGACTTCGCTCTCACACAGTTGCACACAGTATCTGCACATGTTTATTTATTTATTACATTTTTTATTTAACCTTTATTTTACTAGGCAAGTCAGTTAAGAATAAATTCTTATTTACAATGATGACCTACCCAGGCCAAACCCAAACCCGAACCCAGACCATGCTAAGCCAATTGTGCGCCACCCTATGGGACTCCCAGTCACGGCCGGTTGTGATACAGCCTGGAATCGAACCAGGGTCTGTAGTGACGCCACTAGCACTGAGATGCAGTGCCTTAGACCGCTGCGTCACTCGGGAGCCCATGCATGTGCATGGGTTTGCTTTACACTGTTCACAGTGGTAGCCAGGGAAACCCCTGGTGGTTTGTTTTGTGGGGTACGTACTGTATGAGTTGAATGTTATTTGATATGCAGACAGTCTGGAATTTTCATCACAGCAATATTCATCATAAAAACTAAAAGAGAAGCAGTTCATCTCTCATTAACCCTCAACCAGGAAACACTGGCATGCATGTTGCTGATGTTAGTTCTGCATGTGCAGTTAAAGGCAAGGTGTGCTGATCTGTTTTGAGCCAGCTGCAGCTTTGCTCGGTCTTTCACTGCTGCACTTAACCATATTACCGGACAGTAAACAAGATGGAACAAGACCAGAGCCTGGACAACTGGTCCACATCATTTTATAACAGACATACTCACCATCACCACAACAGCTTTGTCAATATGACTTTGCCCGTGATAATTGACCGTCCACTGTTATACCTAGGAGTTCAGCTTCCTCAACTTGCTCAATGTTCACACCCTTTATGTACAAATCCAGTTGACGTTTAGGTCTTTAGAGAAAGTTTGAACCAAATACAATGCTATTAGTAGATGTGTTTAAGAACAGTTTATTATTAATCACCCATTCTGATTGAACTGTAACTCCCCATTTAGAATTTCATTGAGCTCACTGACTTTGGGTGGTGACATGTAGTGTGGAATTATCTGCATACGTAGTCGCTCTAATTTTGTGTAAGACCAGTGGCAAATCATTTGTAAAAGTAGAGAAATGTAACGGCAACTACCCTAAGGTACACCGCACAGTGCATATCGGATGTTAAAGAAGCTTTGGATGTTAAACAACACTCTCTGGGTTCTATTGGAGAAATAACTCTCCAACCATGTGATGGCAGGTGACTACAATTCATGATCAATAACATCAAAGGCTGCACTGAAATCTACCAATACAACTATCATCTTATTATCCATTTGAACCAATCATCAGTCATCTGAGTCAGTGCAGGACAAGTTGAGTGACCTTCTCTATATGTATGCTGAAAGTCTGTAGTTAACTTGCTCCCTGAAAAATAGCATTGTTTTTGGTCAAACACAATCCTCTCCATCAGTTTACTAAGAACTGGCAGCAAACTGATTGGATGGCTGTTGGAGCCAGCGAAGGGTGCTTTACTATTTTTAGGTAGTGGAATTACTTCATCTTCCTTCCATACCTGTGGACACACTCCTTTAGGCTTTGGTTAAATGTATAGAAAATAGGGATAGCAATATAGTTTGCTACTATTCTCAATAGTTTCCCATCAAGTTTGTCTATACCTGGTGGCTTATCATTATTGATGGATAACAACAGTTTCTCCATCTCTCCCACACTAACTTGACCAAATTCCAAACATCAAACCTTCTCTTTAATTATTAGATATTTTATTCAAAAATATGATGGTTCAATGTTCAATGTTGTTATTTCACTTCTGAGTTTTTCCACTTTACTAGTGAAATAGTAATTGAAATGATTGGCAATATCGAAAATTTGACCCATCAACTTCAATGAACAATGGAGATGAATTGAGTTTTCTGCCCATGATATCATTGAAGGTACTCCAAAATATTTTTCCATTGCATTTTATGTCAATTATCTTTGTTTGGTAATATTTTTTATTCATCTTTTGGTTAAGTTTATTCACATTTCTCAATGACCAATATGTCAACCAATCAGCCTGACTTTGTTTGTCACCTCTTTTGCATAATTTCTTTGAACCATACATTTGTTCAATTCATCATCAATCCATGGGGAGTCTTAATAACAGGTGCATGCTTGTCAACAATTGGCCTAAATAATTGTACAAATACGTCCAGTGCTGCATTTTGATTCACTTCCTCGTACACATAAGGCAACATACATTTTTTACAACTTCCACAAAAGAGTCCTGGGAAAACATTTTGTGTGGTCTCTTATAAATGACTTTAGGCCCAACCTTTGGCACTTTGGTTTTCCTTGTTATTGACACAATAGTATGGTCACTACAGCCAATGGGAACTTTGCTTTGGAGCAAAGCTCTGCAGCATTAGTGAAGATATGATCAATACAAGCGGATGTCACAGATCCAACACTATTGGTTTACACTCTAGTTGGTTGAGTGATAACCTGGGTCATATTACAGGCATCAGTCACAGTTAGAGGCTTCCTCTTGAGAGGACAGCTAGTTGCTAACCAGTCAATGTTCAGGTCACCCAGAAAATAGACCTCTGTTAACATTACACACACTATCAAGCATTGGACACATTATCAAAATACTGACTGTTAGCACTTGGTGGCCAATAGTAGCTCCCTGAAAGAAGAGACTTTAGATGAGGTAGGTGAACTTGCAATCATAACACTTCAACCACATTTGTCATGAGATCCTCTCTAAGCTTTACAGGAATATGGCTCTGAACATATACAGCAACACCTCTCCCATTGCCATTCGTGTCTTTTCTGTAGATGTTATATCCCTGTATTGCTACTGCTGTACCATCAAAGGAATTAGCGAAGTGAGTTTCAGAGATGGCCAGAATATGAATGTTATTATTTATTGATTTCATTAGCCTTATTTCAAAAATTTCTAAAACGACATACAGTGCATTCAGAAATTATTCAGACCCTTGACTTACAGCCTTATTTTAAAATTGATTTAATATTTGTTTTTCTTCATCAATCTACACACAATAACTCATAATGACAAAGCTAAAACAGGTTGACACTTTTGCAAATGTATTCAAATAAAAAAACAGAATGACCTTATTTACATAAGTATTCAGACGCTTTGCTATGAGACTTTATATTGATCTCAGGTGCATCCTGTTTCCATTAATCATCCTTGAGATGTTTTTACAACTTGATTAGAGACCACCTGTGGTATATTCAATTGATTGGACATGATATGGAAAGGCACACACCGATCTAGTATATAAGATCCAACAGTTGACAGTGCATGTCAGAGCAAAGGGTACTAAAAAATGTCTGCAGCATTGAAGGTCCCCAAGAACACAGTGGCCTCCATCATCCTTAAATGGAAGAAGTTTTGAACAACCAAGACTCTTCCGAGAGTTGGCCGGCCGGCCAAACTGAGCAATCAGGGGAGAAGTGCGTTGGTCAGGGAGGTGACCAAGAACCCGATGGTCACTCTGACATAGCTCCAGAGTTCCTCTGTGGAGGTGGGAGAACCTTCCAGAAGGACAACCATCTCTGCAGCACTCCACCAATCAGGCCTTTATGGTAGAGTTGGCAGACGGAAGCCACTCCTCGGTAAAAGGCACATAACAGCCCGCTTGGTGTTTGCCAAAAAGCACATAAAGGTCTCTCGGACAATGAGAAACAAGATTCTCTGGTCTGATGAATCTAAGATTGAACTCTTTGGCCTGAATGCCAAGTGTCACGTCTGGAGGAAACCTGCCACCATTCCTACGGTGAAGCATGGTGGTGGCAGCACCAAGCTGTGGGAATGTTTTTCAGCGGCAGGGACTGGGAGACAATTCAGGATCGAGGGAAAGATGGACGGAGCAAAGTACAGAGAGATACTTGATGAAACCTGCTCCAGAGCGCTCAGGACCTCTGACTGGGGCAAAGATTCACCTTACAACAGGACAACGACCTTAAGCACACAGCCAAGACAGTATAGGAGTAGCTTTAGGACAAGTCTTTGAATGTCCTTGAGTGGACTTGAACCCGATCAAACATCTCTGGAGAGACCTGAAAATAGCTGTGCAGCGACGCTCCCCATCCAACCTGACACAGCTTGAGAGGATCTGCAGAAAAGAATGGGAGAAACTCTCCAAATACAGGTGTGCCAAGCTTGTAGCATCATACTCAAGAAGACTCGAGGCTGTAATCACGCCAAAGGCGCTTCAACAAAGTACTGAGTAAAGGGTCTGAATACTTATGTAAATGTGACATTTCAGTTTTTTTCTTTCTTAAACCTTGTTTTTGCTTCGTCATTATGGGTTATTGTGTGTAGACGAGGGGGGAAAACGATGTAACGATGTAACGTAACACAATGTCGAGGTCAAGGGGTCTGATTGCGTTCTGAATGCATTGCATATTAATATAGCTATTCTTAGCCCTTTCCCTGGTAGCTCATTGGACATAATATGGAGACAAAATAAATACGTGTGTGTGTGTGTGTGTGTGTGTGTGTGTGTGATGTTGGGCTGAAGCTACTGACCCTGAGGCTTGGCTTCAACGCTCTTAGTTGTTGCGGAAATCGACCCACTATGCTGTTTACTTTCTGCATCTACGTCATATCGCTGAGTCTACCTTTAAACCAATATTTTGGTATCATTTGGTGTTTTCTTCAACAGAAGCTTTTTGGGCTGCTGTAGGATCCGTCTCCTATTTGCATGTATTTGCACTAGTTTGAAAACATTAAATGACAATAAAACTTATTTTGAAGCAAATGTCACATTGTATCTTTGTATTTTTGTCAACACTATTATACTGCAATAGATGCGGTGGTTGTGTGTATAAAATGAAGAGTGAGAGAGGGAGAGGGTGAGAGAGAGTGAGAGTGGAACAAAGCTTCATAAATTGAGCTGAATAGAGAGCAATAGTAATTGCGTCTTTTTGTAGGCACTAACCCCGCCATGGCTCATTTGGGGAAATAAACTGTTTTTTTTTTGGGGGGGGGGGGGGGGAATATAAAGCCGGTCTGTGGTAAACACAGGCTTAGCAGATCTTATATGTTTCGTTCTATGAGATAATCTTCATCAGCGAATGTCACTTGTGTGAATTTGGAAGCATTTATGTAATCAAAACATAAAGCAAAACATAAAGCATATAAAGGTTTCATAATTCATAAAGGTCATGTTCATTGACTGATATCTCATAGAACAAAACGTAGAAGATCTTCTAAGCCTCAGACATGATTCAAATCCCTTTCTTTTACCATTCATTTCCCCCATAGGAATGTTCAAACTGACCTGTGGTAACTCATTTCTGGTTTTGAGGACTACAAGCTGGTGGGACCCATTGAGCTCAGTCAGCAATAAGGCAGACCGCCATAGTGACAGAAATGAGTAACTACTGGCCTGCAATGAATATCTTGGCAAAATCCATTTGGCAATCTTTCGCCAATCATCGAATCCCCAACACCGTACGGTCCTTCTCACATAATGTATCGGACCTTTCCTTTGTCAATTTAACTGTACACAGTTCTGAGTTCAGAAAAATACACTCTAAAAGAAACAAATAAAAATGAATATTTTTGGTCTGACTTCTATGCTAAAGTTATCAGTCAATTAAACAAGGGAGGCTTACAGAGTTAGTATAAAAATGTATTATTTTATTTCTATTATCAACGCTGAACCTTATTAGTACATAACAATATAAACAATTACATTTGGCAATAAACAAGGTACTTTATTTAATGCTTCATAATTTGCCCTTATATCTTTGATATAAATGTATAATATTCTGTACATCTTAACATAGAATTCCTGTAATTTAAATGAATCATTGCAGTTAATCACACACATGAAGTTACCAAAATAGCACTTTACACAAATATGTTACAAATATGACACCAACACACACTAAAGGAGCATAACCATCTCTGCCTTGAGAACAAGGAAGAACAAATTTAACAAGCAGGAGCATGTAAAATATCTTTAATAGAGTAGCTTAATTCAACAGTTAAATTAAACAAATGTATTTGAATGTTAATAAATAAATAAGAAAATGTAATACACATTATATACAGAAATAAATTATCAAATGAACATTAAGTCACTGTAGGTAAGTCATACTGACTATTAAAGTATAAATCATAATTATCTTCAATACCGTTTTGAAATACAATTATTTGATGCTGGTTTATTCAACTTCCAAGTCTATAATGTGTACATTGATGGGGAATCTCTATCTGTTGCCTTCGGTATTTCACTACATCTTTTCTATTTCAAGTACATCTTTTCATTTCCTAGGAATCAGCAAAAAAAGCAATACATCTATCTGCACATGGAAAGAAAGAGCAGGAAATAATAATGGCTGAGTTTTGGCTGTTTGCACATCTACATAATGGAATCTCCCGTGTCTCATTAGAGCGAGAACAATAGGAATAGAAGTTGGCCTTTGTAACTTTGTAACAGTCTCCCACTCAGTGCTCTGCATGCTGTTTGAAGTGGATCACAAGACAGGAGCTGGAATCAAAGGCACTCAGCATGGCCTGGGAATTCTCTCTACCTCATCCTTTATCTATTTCTACTCTTTATCATCCCCTATGTCTCTATCCACATATATACATACTGTATATATACAGTGCCTTCAGAAAGTATTCACACACATTGACTTTGAGCTGAATTTAGAAGGATTACATTTGGATGTTTGTCACTGGTCTACACACAATACCCCATAATGTCAAAGTGGAACTATGTATTTCAACATTTTTACCAATTAATAAAAAATGAAAAGCTGAAATGTCTTGAGTCAATAAGCATTCAACCCTTTTGTTATGGAAAACCTAAATAAGTAAACATTTGCTTAATAAATCACATAATAAGTTGTACGGACTCACCGCGTTCAATAATAGTGTTTATCATCATTTTTTAATGACTACCACATCTCTGTACCCCACACATACAATGAACTATATTTTAGGTCCCTGAGTCAAGCAGGGAATTTCAAACACAG
The DNA here is from genome assembly GCF_036934945.1 of Oncorhynchus masou masou. NCBI lineage: Eukaryota > Metazoa > Chordata > Actinopteri > Salmoniformes > Salmonidae > Oncorhynchus > Oncorhynchus masou. The sequence continues at coordinate 28,224,711 of NC_088242.1, forward strand.
ATTCAACCACAAAGACCAGGGAGGTTTTCCAATGCCTGGCAAAGAAGGTAACCTATTGGTAGATGGGTAAAATTGAATATCCCTTTGAGCATGGTGAAGTTATTAATTACACTTTTGATGGGCATCAATACAACCAGTCACTACAAAGATACAGGCATCCTTCCTATCTCAGTATCCGGTGAGGAAGGAAACCACTCAGGGATTTCACCATGAGGCCAATGGTGACTTTAAAACAGTTACAGAGTTTAATGGCTGTGATAGGAGAAAACTTAGCATGGATCAACAACATTGTAGTTACTCCACAATACTAACCTAATTGACAGAATGAAAAGAAGGAAGTCTGTACAGAATACAAACATTCCAAAACATGCATCCTGTTTGCAACAAGGCACTAAAGCAATTCACTTTTTATCCTAAATACAAAAGTGTTATGTCTGTGGCAAATCCAATCCAATCCATTACTGAGTACCACTCTCCATATTTTCAAGCATAGTGGTGGCTGCTTCATGTTATGGGCATGCTTGTAATTGTTAAGAACTGGGGAGTTTTTCTGTATAAAAAATAAACTGACTGGAGCTAAGCACAGGCAAAATCCTAGAGGAAAAGCTGGTTCAGTCTGCTTTCCTTCAGATACTGGGAGATTAATTCACCTTTCAGCAAGACAATAACCTAAACACAAGGCCAAATCTACACTGGAGTTGCTTACCAAGAGTACAGTGAATGTTCCTGAGTGGCCGAGTTACAGTTTTGACTTAAATCTACTTGAAACTCGAATGCAATACATAAAAATGGTTGTATAGCAATGATCAACAACCAATTTGACAGAGCTTGAAGAATTTTAACAATAATAAATTGGCACATTTATCCCAATCCAGGTATTGAAAGCGCTTAGAGACCTACCCAGAAAGAATCACAGCTGTAATCGCTGCCAAAGGTGATCCTACAAAATATTGACTCAGGGCTATAAATACTTATGTATTTCATTTTCAATTAATTTGCAAACATTTCTTAATGCATGTTTTCACTTCGTCATTATGGTGTATTGTGTGTAGATGGTTGAAAAAATTATTTTCCGGGGTATGAATAGTTTCTGCAGGCACTACATATATACATATATATATATACACACACACACACACACACACACACACACACACACACACACACACACACACACACACACACACACACACACACACACACACACACACACACACACACACACACACATATATATATATTTTCCTGAAATCATCCTTTATCCATCTCTCCTCTATCCATTTCTCCTCTCTGCCTTTCCATTTCTACCATTTATTACTGCATCCTCTGCTATCCATTTCTCTCATCCTCAACCCATCTCTACCTCAGCTTGGAACATCAGGGAAACTTGGAGTTGGATTTCCTCTAACACGAAGTCACAGTTGCTATTTGGTTTGTAAATTGGGTGGCAGTCATTTGTGTGTATGTGTTTTTGTTTGTGTGTCTATGCGTACTTGTGCGTGCCTTGATCAGTCTCCTATAGTTCCCTCCTCAGCAGTACTCCTCTCTTTGTGGATCCGGCAGGTCATTCAGGTCCAGAAACACTGAAGCATTGGACAGCTTCCTTCCATTACTGGACAAGTCCAGCAATTCCTCTGCTGTGCAGCCTGAGCTGGGTACTGAGCTGATGTACATGTCCCACACCTGTTCCACATGTCCAACGTGTCCCACCCCAACCCCTGGTCCAGAGTCCAGCTCCAGAAGCTTCTGCTTGATCTTCAGGTTCTTCTCGATGTTTCTGCGCTTGTGTTTGAATTCCAGGATGGTCTTGGTGTAGCGGTTGATGATGGTTACTGAGGAGGCCATGCAAGCTGTGAACGAGCTCCATGCCAGGCTAGAGAGAGAGAGAGAGAGAGAGAGAGAGAGAGAGAGAGAGAGAGAGAGAGAGAGAGAGAGAGAGAGAGAGAGAGAGAGAGAGAGAGAGAGAGAGAGAGAGAGAGAGAGAGAGAGAGAGAGAGAGAGAGAGAGAGAGAGAGAGAGAGAGAGAGAGAGAGAGAGAGAGAGAGAGAGAGAGAGAGAGAGAGAGAGAGAGAGAGAGAGAGAGAGAGAGAGAGAGAGAGAGAGAGAGAGAGAGAGAGAGAGAGAGAGAGAGAGAGAGAGAGAGAGAGAGAGAGAGAGAGAGAGAGAGAGAGAGAGAGAGAGAGAGAGAGAGAGAGAGAGAGAGAGAGAGAGAGAGAGAGAGAGAAGAGAGAGAGAGAGAGAGAGAGAGAGAGAGAGAGAGAGAGAGAGAGAGAGAGAGAGAGAGAGAGAGAGAGAGAGAGAGAGAGAGAGAGAGAGAGAGAGAGAGAGAGAGAGAGAGAGAGAGAGAGAGAGAGAGAGAGAGAGAGAGAGAGAGAGAGAGAGAGAGAGAGAGAGAGAATAATAATAAGGAGATGAACAGATAAACATTTACACGTCAAAGCCACATCTTTATTGGCAGGTGTGTAGAAGTGGACTGGTAGAGAGGGAGATTAAATAAAAATCCAAAACTCCAAATGACAATTTTTTCAAGTGACTTAAAGACCTTTCTCTGTGTGTGTGTGTGTGTGTGTGTGTGTGTGTGTGTGTGTGTGTGTGTGTGTGTGTGTGTGTGTGTGTGTGTGTGTGTGTGTGTGTGTGTGTGTTTGTGTGTGTGTGTGTGTGTGTGTGTGTGTGTGTGTGTGCGTGTGTGTGCGTGCGTGCTTACATGTATGACCAGCTGTAGTCCCATGTCTGAGGCTTCCAGTCCTCTGGCCCCACACTGACTGTCAGCTGGAAGGCTGTAGTGAACATCATGTGGGCCACCATGCCGAGTAGACCTGGAAAGTCAAGTAAAAAAACAACAACATCTCAATCGCGTACATGCATTTCTTGGAGCAATGTTGTCGATTTTCAAAACAGATTCCACAAGACACAGAACTCTGTAAATGTGTTTTCGAAATGGAGTTGCCTTCTCAAAACATAAATACATTCATCTAAACTATATTATAATGTAAAAATTGCTAATATATTCATAAACAGAACACGACTGTCTGCAAAAAGATAAATGCAACCATACTTGTCTCTTGAGTCCAAGCAGACAAAACATAAAGTTCCAGTAGATCAATACATATTCTTTGCAGTCACTAAATCATGATGATCAAAATTGGGAGTACATCTATCCAATGGTGCAGAATTATGGGCAATTACTCTCCTGTCATGCATATTTCACCAAACAATTTAATACAGATCAAATCAAATGTTATTCCTGATAAAAATAAATAAAAAGCTGTGTGCAGGATTCGTTCATCTGTATCACCACAATCCAAATTCATGTATTCAATACATAGGCTGGTTTCCTCACAGTTTTGTAGACTTTTCATTGGCACACAGAAACACAATCCACAATAGAAATAATACAAATGGAGGAACATATCTGACATGAATGTACAGTATAGGCCTCAATCCACACCAAAGCAAAGCTCACAACATTGGAGATGATGACTTAGGAGTAACCCAAAGTGACTCCTACTCTCTGAATATCTGCAGTATTAAAAAAAACACATTTTGACAGTCCCCATTGCCTAGATATTTCTCTATATTGTACATGGTATGAACATGATGGGGTGGTTTAGAATTGTGTGTAGTAGTATTTACTGATTTGCCAGAAATTGTGAAGACAGCGGCACACATTTCTCTTCTGATGAAAACAATGTGTATATATTCAGTGAAAACCGTATTCACTGATGACATTTGCATTTAACGTTTAGCAGAAGATGGTCTAAGACCTGCAAGCAAGGTAAAAAGGCAAGAATATTATCAGAAGTTATGTAAATGTATTTAAGCATTTGATCATTGCTGTTTTGCTATAGATACGTTTGAGCACAGATCCCAAAATATCTTGAACACGATTAGGAAAACTGTAAACTAGTCCAGCGCTGTAGAATAGAGCATTATAAAGAAGTGTGTGAAGTTCCAGTTTTCACCACAGGGAGACAATGTTGAGCTATAAAAACACACAAACACAAACACACCAGATTCAGCTACACTAATCCTCATCCTAATGTCCTTGATGATGAGTTGATAGTTGAAACATGTGTGTTAGTGCTGGGCTGGAACAAAACCTTACTGCCTCTGTAGCAGCTCTCCTAGATGAGAGTTAGAAACCACTGGATTAGAGCACTTGGTTAAACAGAGAAGAGTTGTGCCAGTGTATGGGATTGGCAGAATGACCACTTAACTGGCCTGTTGGCTAATTTGGAGTCATGCAATTGTAATTCTGCTCTCTTTCCCTCTCTCTGCCAAAACCTCCAGTCGCTCTGCCAATCATTTTTAATAAACGGTAGCATGTAGCCTAACGGTTAGAGAGGCGAGCCAGCAACCAAAGGGTTGGCAGTTTGAATCCTGGGTCCGATGGGAAAAATCTGGTGGGAAATGAGCTGGCAACCACCTCTCTGCCAATCTTTATCTCTTTCTCCCAAGCACAGCTCAGTCACCCAATCAAGAGATCAAGATTCTTTCCACATATCCACCCACTCAGTCAACCCCAATGGCATGGAGAATATAGCCTAAAGCTTTTACTATCCGCGGCACAGGGCTGGAGTGATCCTTCTCCCTGGGATTACCCACTGTCCCTCCATGGGTTTCCAGGGAATGTGCGTCCTGAGGTCTCTCTCTTTCTCGGTCACTGTCTCTGTGTCTGGTGTATTAATCCATGGTTAGAGAACAGAAGATCATAGGTTTGAATCTCACTGACGCTGTGTCACCGTAAAAAATAAACGTGTTAGCATGATTAAAAAAAGTTTACCCAAAATAAGCTAGCATTGTTTTTAAAGGTCATATTGAAATGTTCGCTTTTGTCCTCAGAACGTTTAAAAAAACGTTCAATTTTACCGGTCAGGAAACTTGTGCTTTTGTTCGCACAACCCATGTGAAATCAAAAACATATGTTCTCACAACTTTCAAGGAACCAAATGTGCTAGCTGGGAAGTGTTTACATGACTATTGCATACTAGGTCTACTGGCAGAAATCCGTTTAATATCTGATTATTAGTGTGGATGTAAACGTACTCAATGTGTCTTCCGTCAATCACAATCAGAACTTCCTTCAGGCAGCACCTCTACTTGTACACAACTTTATATTTCCTCCCTAAAACTAAGCTAGGCTTATTTCCCAGAGTGGTGGGTGAACCAAGCTGAAAATTTGGAGTAATTGTTCTCTTCTTGGTAATGGTAAAGTATAAAGTTAATCACCCATATGGGCTGTTTGTGCTAAGACAAAGACCTCTCTCTCTCTCTCTCTCTCCACACTCTCCCTCCCCCTCCATACTCCACTCTCTCTATCTCCTTTCACCCCCCCTCTCTCTTCCTCCATACTCCCTCTCTCCCAGACTAGCCGGAAGGAACATTTGGTCAATACCCGAAAGGTTGCTGGATCGAATCCCTGAGCTGATAAGGTAAGAATCTGTTGAGCAAGGCAGTTAACCCACTGTTTCTCGGGCGCCAATAATGTAGATTAAGGCAGCCCCCCTTTCCTTCTCCATACACCCCCGTTATAAAAAAGTTTAATAATGGTTTGTCTGGCCTCTAGCATTCTTCTGGAAATCTTTACAACAAGATGCTGAGCTAGGTAAACTGTGTAAGCCCCTCTATAAACTATATTAACACATTAAAAACAGGTACAACAGTAAACCCTTTTATTGATTACATTTGTTGTTTGTAAGCAGGACAGGATAACTCCCCTGTGACGAGACTGTTTTTTTTTGCGAACAATTTAATTGTGTTTTGAAATGTATGTTAAATCAGTGGTTGATTTGAGGTGGCCATTAAAGGGAGACATAAAATAAAGAGTTTCCTGCCATTTCATTATTCACTCTTGGTCCTTTTCTGCGAACCAAACGATCGCAAATGACCTGGATGCAAGACTGAGGTTTGGATGACAGATAGGATAGCTAACATCGACTCAGACATTATCGTCTGGTGTCCCGGATCCAGATTAAGCCTACTCCTGGATTGACAAGTGTTTGAGCATAGACCAGGAGCAGGCAAACCAGCGCCATAGTTCCAGAGTCTACTCTAGACCATCACTTATCCAACAGAACACTGAAGTCTTGTGTCTGCAGAAGGCAAGTGCTCCTCTAATAGCCAAAATCCATCCACTAGGACCAGATCAATACTAATCCAGACAAAACTAGACCAGCTGTCTGAAAAAGACAAATGCTCCTTGGGTGGAAACAGCCTCATAGGAAGAGTAGCCCAGTCTGCAGCCCCATAGATAGCAGTGAGCTGTTTTAGCTGCCGAAAGCTGTCAGTGTGAAGACCGTGTTGATCTGCAGGGTTTCTATTGTCCCAGTCAGGAACAAAAGGTTGAGATGCAAACTAACAAACAAACCATTGTTCTAATCCTAACCGAAAACAGTGGGGAGAGGGGAAAAGGGACTGACTCAATAGGAAGAAGCACATGCACACGTAAAAAAAAAACATGTAAAGTGTGTTGTTACCTGACAGGACAGTGAATATGGCAGCGAAGGCGTTGAGTTTGAGGCCGTCGATGACGTTTCCTAAGTGACACGCCTCTATGGACATGAGGATGCCTCCGGTGGCCAGGAGGAGAATATACAGACATTCTGACACGATACACAGCCACAGCACTCCTACGGGGAGGGGGGGGGGGGGGGGGGGAGAGAAGGGAGGGGTTGGGAGTGGGGGAGAGGGGGATTGCAAGAGGGTGGGGGGTTAGGTGAGGGAGTTGGACAAGTGACCCCTTCACTCATATCCTTAACCTTCACTGTCACAGAGAAGATGCATCCTTCTAAGACAGACACACATGCCACACACCATGCTCGCTCACACACACACACACACACACACACACACACACACACACACACACACACACACACACTGCCTGGGCTATGGATGGTGGGTGAATGATCCTTGATATGGGCTACGGATGGTGGGTGAATGGTCCTTGATATGACCAGGGTAAAACTTCACATTAAGTTGCCCATATTACTATGTAACTACACAGTAGTAACAACATAGTTACAAACGGTAGTTACATAGGTATTACTATGCCCAGCGATGCAAGCCGACCAGACAAGCTAAATGCCTTCTATGCTTGCTTCGAGGCACGCAACACTGAACCATGCATGAGAGCACCAGCTGTTCCGGACGACTGTGTGATCTCGCTCTTCATAGCCAATGTGAGTAAGATCTTTAAACAGGTTAACATTCGTAAGGCCGCGGGGCCAGACAGAATATCAGGACGCATACTCAGAGCATGCGCTGACCAGAGCATTCACTGACAATTTCAACCTATCCCTGGCCTGGTCTGTAATACCAACTTATTTCAAGCAGACTACCCTGCCCAAGAACGCCAATCAACACCATCATCCCAGACACCCTGGACTTACTCCAATTTGCATACTGCCCCAACAAATGCATAGATGACACAATCTCTATTGCACGCTACACTGCCATCACCCACCTGGACTAAAGGAATACCTATGTAAGAATGCTGTTCATTGACTACAGCTCAGCATTCAACACCATAGTCCCCTCCAAGCTCAATACCCTGGGACTGAACACCTCCCTCTGCAACTGGATCCTGGACTTCCTGACGGGCTGCCTAGGTGGTAGTATGGCAAAAACACATACGCCACGCTGACCACCAACACGGGTGCCGCTCAGGGGTGTTTGTTTAGTCCCCTCCTGTACTCCCTGTTCACCCATGACTGCATGGCCATGTATAACTCCACCACCATTATTTAGTTGCCGACACAACAGTGATAGGACTGATCAACGACGACAATGAGGCAACATATGGGGAGGAAGTCATAGCCCTGGCAGTGTGGTGCCAGGTCAACAACCACTCCCTCAATGTCAGCAAGGCAAAGGAGCTGATCGTGGTCTACAGGAAACAAAGGAACAGAAGCCTACAATCCCAGTAGGATCACCAGGACAACGCAGTGTTTCTACTCTTCTTAAATGCTGTTAGGTTTGCACTTTTCAATTGACATATCCACATCGGTGGGGCTGTAGTGGAGCGGATCTAGAGCTTCAAGTTACTCGTTGTCCACATCACTAAGGAATTAACATGGTCCACACACACTCACACAGTTGTGAAGAGGGCACGACAGCGCCTCTTCCACCCCAGAAGGCTGAAAATATTTGGAATGGGCCCACTTGGTACGGCAACTGCAAGGCACCCGACCGCAAAGCGCTACAGAGGGTGTTGAGTACGGCCCAGTACATCACTTGGGCAGAGCTACCTGCCAAGACCTTCTAACCAGGCAGTGTCAGAGGAAGGCACATAAAAATGTCAAAGATTCCAGCCACCCAAGCCATAGACTGTTCTCTCTGCTACTTTACGACAAGCGGTAACAGTGCACCAAGTATGGAACAAACAGGACCCTGAACAGCTTCCCCCAAGCCATGAGACTGCTATACAAGACTGCTATACAAGACTGCTATACAAGACTGCTATACAAGCCGCCTGCTATACAAGCCTGCTATACAAGCCTGCTATACAAGACTGCTATACAAGACTGCTATACAAGCCTGCTATACAAGCCTGCTATACAAGACTGCTATACAAGACTGCTATACAAGCCTGCTATACAAGACTGCTATACAAGACTGCTATACAAGACTGCTATACAAGACTGCTAAATAGGTCATCAAAATGTTTTATCTTTATCTCTGCATTGTTGGAAAAAGATCTGTAAGTGAAAAGGTACTGTAAGTTAGCATTTCACGGTTAGTCTACACCTGTTGCATGTGACAAATACAATTAGACTTGATTGATTTGAGCAATACCTATGTAACTACTATGCGGTTACTACGTTGTTACTACAGTTATATTACTGTGTAGTCATATAGTAATAAAGGGCAACTTATAATAAAAAATAAATCCATGTTATTACTAACCAATTACAGTGTAATTACATAGATTATAACACTGTTAGCTACATTGCTATAAGACCTGTAGAATGATAAGTGCTGCCAACCACAGTTACAATTTTTAAGTTAAAAGTAGGCCTAGAACTCGGTTAATAATTTAATCTATTCTTCTCTCAGTGAAAGGGCAATCATTTTTACTTGTTCCGACCAAATTCTTCAATGGTATTGGTATTTATTAGGATCCCCATCAGCCACTGCAAAAGCAGTAGCTACTTTTCCTGGGGGGGTCATCATGGGATTTCAATAATTAATCAAAGGTGTTCATTTCAATTTCACCGCAGGATCAAGATGCATATTAAAAGGATTGAAGGTAGTCTGTGATTTATGCAAATAAGTCTCACATATGTGTCTCTTTCACAATTCGTTTTTTTTGTTTGTCTAGCTGAGAGTATCCCTTTAGCTATTTCAATAACTGCAATTCCCTAACCAACATATCCTCCATCACAAAAGCACACAGAAAGGTATGAACTTATTGGATGAAATCAAATCGTGAAACCAACAAGGGCCTTATGGAAGTAAGTCATAATAATGCCCATTTTGGGCACAGAGGCAGTGACATTTGACTCAATTGAGTTCACAATTGGACATGTTTAATCACATCTCTCAGACTGAACAGGTAAATAGAACAGGTGAAGTTACAACTAAACCACAATATGTTTTGGGTGTCTGTCATTCTCATTCTTTCATTCTGTCAGTGTTACAGGAGGATTTAATTCCAGACAGTGCGTGTGTCTGGTCTTGTCCTGTTAGGAAGCTATTCAACAGTCTTTCGTGTGGTACTGAATTAGGCAGGGACAGGTTGTATGTTTGTGTGTGTTTGTGTGTAGTGAATTAGGCAGGGACAGGTTGTATGTTTGTGTGTGTTTGTGTGTAGTGAATTAGGCAGGGACAGGTTGTATGTTTGTGTGTGTTTGTGTGTACTGAATTAGGCAGGGACAGGTTGTATGTTTGTGTGTGTTTGTGTGTAGTGAATTAGGCAGGGACAGGTTGTATGTTTGTGTGTGTTTGTGTGTAGTGAATTAGGCAGGGACAGGTTGTATGTTTGTGTGTGTTTGTGTGTAGTGAATTAGGCAGGGACAGGTTGTATGTTTGTGTGTGTTTGTGTGTAGTGAATTAGTGTGCCAACATGGAGGAGGTGAAAAGAATGAAGGATGGATGTCTGATTGGCAGAGTGAGGTGCTATCTATTCATCCTCTCTCTTTCTATCCATCCTCTCATCCTCTTTGAAGACCTATAGAAGTCCAAACTCTGCTGAATTTGAATGAGTGACTACAGCATGGATAACACACCAGATAATACTGATCGACTGCTTCTCAGGTGTGTTAATACTGGGCAGGAACAAAAGCCTGCAATCCCAGTAGCTCCCCAGGGCAACGCAGTGTTTCTACTCTTCTTTAAATGCTGTTAGGTTTGCACTTTTCAATTGACATATCCAAATAAGCCTTAAGGATAACTTACATCTCAGTTGAGCCCTGCAATGTGAACCTACTCCATGATTATTAAGTGACTGGGTTCAATTTTCACCTTTTGAGCTGCACTTGCAATTCCTGTTATAAAAGAGATGACTTGAATCTCGATCAAAATACAACACCAATTTAGCCATTCACAGATGCATAACAAATTGTGTTAATAACACATCAATTACAATGTAATACCATGTTACTACACAAAACCTACCTCTTTCATGTGAGGGTGTGACATAAATGAAACTTCTGCAGATTTCACCTGAAATAGAATATCCCACACAATCAAAAACAATACAGTCAAACACTCAGTCATCATATTTCGAAGGTGGCAAACCCCGTGCAGTCTTTTGCACCATCCCTGTTGAAACACACCTGATTCTACTACTCTGCAGGACATTTTTCAGGTGCGAAAAGGCCTGCATTCGTAGCATACCCAGCAGCTCTTCGAGATGAGTGTTGGCCACCCCAGTGACACAAGATTGACACCAAACATATTGAATTTCCGTCCTATTCTCACGCTATCGTGCAGACTATTTTATGGCATATTTACGAGACGGTAAAAATCAGTAGGCTATTTTATCCATTCTGTTCAGAATTTATCAGTATTCCTGCCATAATGGGTATTTCTGCCATAAATCCAAAGTGGCGCAAGAGGCGTCACTACAGACACCCTGGTTCGATTCGAGGCAACACAACTGGCCGTGATTGGGAGTCCCATAGGGCGGCGCACAATCGGCCCAGCGTCGTCCGGGTTAGGCCGGTGTAGGCCGTCATTGTAAACACGATTTTGTTCTTAATTGACTTGCCTAGTGAAATAAAAAAAATCCGATGACCGGTCAGCAACAGCTATGCGTTCTAAAATAGGTATATGTTACAACTGTCGATGTGATTTCTCACGCTTGACATTCTTGCTCTCGTTGAAGGTAATCTTTCACTTAGGCTATCCAATACTTTTGAAGGAACGGGTAATTTCAGAGATGGACACTGTAATTCTATCAATAGCTACAAAAACCCTTAACATGCAATGCACGCAGCTATGTCAGTGTCGGACATCAATTAACCAAGCTGCGATTGTTTCATTTTTTATATTTTTTTATAAATATAGGCCTACCCATTGATTCTTGAAAATAATATAATTTAAACATGCCTCATGAGTTTAGCTCAACTGTCGTACCCCATCAGAACCCAAATTATAAACAGATTTTATTTACTCCGTTTGTAATTTAAATGTAAACACACATCCTCGAAACATGTTGTTGATACCATGGATGGTCAGCCCTTGCTTCCATAGCTCTGTCTATGAATTTGAGAGTGGTTAAATTTCCCCAACCCCATCCCTCTGCTATTTAACAAAACATTATTTTTTGAATTTCAGATTTCAACTTTAAAATAAATAGTCAAATGAAAAACATATTACCTAATATGGCTCACATAACAACTATGGACATTTAATTTATCTCAAAATACAATAACAAATACATAGGCACAGCCTACACATTTGCATAGTCCATGATTCTGAGAACCCAATCATAACCTTCCATTGAAAAACTAGGCTATTTCCTTCATGTCTATACATACGCGCAGGTTGGTCACATCGCGGCGTGCGAAAAAGTTATATTCTCTAAGCTTCTCTTACCTGGTTCAAGACAACTGGAAACGTGGGGAAAAAAAACTAGATCCAACTGGAAAAAAACAAACATTTTGACCGGTCATCCAACTCGGAATTCCAAGTTGGAAACTCCGTCCGGGAGTGAAGATCACTGACGTTATGATTTGACCTTGTTTTTTCCCCCGAGTTTCCAGTTGAAGTGAAAGCACCATCTCTTTCTTACCTGTCATATTGACGTTCTCCTCGCACGAAAACCAGATCCCGGTGTGGAACTTCCTCATAATGTACTTGTCCTCGCCGGACTCCCAGATGTACTGGACCAGTCTGCTGTCGTTGATGTTCGAGCTGTTGAACCTGATACAGAACGACTGTTTCGTGGTGACCGGTCCGGTACAGAAAGGTTTTGCAACTTTCCGTGTCCCCTCGCACCAGTAGCTGGTTGTCAACGCAGACACGGCTAGAATCAGCGCAAGGAAGTTCAAGGTAAGAGCCAGGGATACCCTCCGCTGCCGATCCATCCCTCCCATAATGGCAAACGGGAATGGGAGACGCACTTAACCCCAACGTTCAACACAATATTTGGCGACTTCTCCTCAGATCCTCCTCCAGTTATCCGGCTTTCCGATAATATATCAGAGGGCAATTACAGCTGCGCGATACTCCTGCATGTGGAGCCAATCCTTAGATATGCTCTTTTGAGAGTCTGATACTCTCACGTTGTAGCTACCCATCCTCCCCCTCCTTTCTAGTGTATCTCTCCCTGTCTCTCCTGTAGCTACCCATCCTCCCCCTCCTTTCTAGTGTATCTCTCCCTGTCTCTCCTGTAGCTACCCATCCTCCCCCTCCTTTCTAGTGTATCTCTCCCTGTCTCTCCTGTAGCTACCCATCCTCCCCCTCCTTTCTAGTGTATCTCTCCCTGTCTCTCCTAGTCTCTCCCTGTAGCTACTCCCTCCTCCCCCCTCCTTTCTAGTGTATCTCTCCCTGTCTCTCCTGTAGCTACCCATCCTCCCCCTCCTTTCTAGTGTACCCATCTCTCCCTGTCTCTCTCCTGTAGCTACCCATCCTCCCCCTCCTTTCTAGTGTATCTCTCCCTGTCTCTCCTGTAGCTACCCATCCTCCCCCTCCTTTCTAGTGTATCTCTCCCTGTCTCTCCTGTAGCTACCCATCCTCCCCTCCTTTCTAGTGTATCTCTCCCTGTCTCTCCTGTAGCTACCCATCCTCCCCCTCCTTTCTAGTGTATCTCTCCCTGTCTCTCCTGTAGCTACCCATCCTCCCCCTCCTTTCTAGTGTATCTCTCCCTGTCTCTCCTGTAGCTACCCATCCTCCCCCTCCTTTCTAGTGTATCTCTCCCTGTCTCTCCTGTAGCTACCCATCCTCCCCCTCCTTTCTAGTGTATCTCTCCCTGTCTCTCCTCCTCTGTTGAAGGGGTGAAGGTTGCCAGCTCCTACCTGTCCTTCTGTATCCCAGTTGAGTCGTCTGTGCAGTCAACCACACACACACACACACACACACACACACACACACACACACACACACACACACACACACACACACACACACACACACACACACACACACACACACACACACACACACACACACACACACACACACACACACACACACACACACACACACACGAGAGGCCATTCAATGAGTAGTGTAATGTAGTTGAGTAGTGTAATGTAGTTTACAAAGTTCGATAACTGGCTTTTCACTTTTTATTCATCTAGTGAACGAACACCTTTTAAATTTTTTAATTTTTAATTTCACCTTTATTTAACCAGGTAAGCTAGTTGAGAACAAGTTCTCATTTGCAACTGTGACCTGGCCAAGATAAAGCATAGCAGTTACAGCAACACAGAGTTACACATGGAATGAACAAAACATACAGTCAATAATACAGTAGAAAAAAGAAAACAAAGTCTATATACAGTGAGTGCAAATAAGGTAAAATAAGGGAGTTAAGGCAATAAATAGGCCATGGTGGCGAAGTAATTACAATATGGCAATAAACCTGGAATGGTACATGTGCAAAAGATGGATGTGCAAGTAGAGATACTGTGGTGCAAAAGGAGCAAAATAAATGAATACAGTATGGGAATGAGGTAGATTGATGGGCTGTATACAGATGGGCTATGAACAGGTGCAGTGATCTGTGAGCTGCTCTGACAGCTGGTTCTTAAAGCTAGTGAGGGAGATGGGAATCTCCAGCTTCAGTGATTTTTGCAGTTCGTTCCAGTCAGTGTCAGCAGAGAACTGGAAGGAAAGGCGACCAAAGGAGGAATTGGCTTTGGGGGTGACCAGTGAGATATACCTGCTGGAGCGCGTGCTACGAGTGCTTGCTGCTATGGTGACCAGCGAGCTGAGATAGGGCGAGGCTTTACCTATCAGAGACTTGTAGATAACCTGTAGCCAGTGGGTTTGACTACGAGTATGAAGCGAGGGTCAGCCAACGAGAGCGTACAGGTCGCAGTGGTGGGTAGTATATGGGGCTTTGGTGACAAAACGGATGGCACTGTGATAGACTACATCCAGTTTGCTGAGTAGAGTGTTGGAGGCTATTTTATAGATGACGTCGCCGAAGTCAAGGATCTGTAGGATGGTCAGTTTTACGAGGGTATGTTTGGCAGCATGAGTGAAGGAAGCTTTGTTGCGAAATAGGAAGCCAATTCTAAATTACATTTTTGATTGGAGATACTTAATGTGAGTCTGGAAGAAGAGTTTACAGTCTAGCCAGACATCTAGGTATTTGTAGTTATCCACAAATTCTAAGTCAGAGCCGTCCAGAGTAGTGATGCTGGATGGGCGGACAGGGGCGGGCAATGATTGGTTGAATAGCATGCATTTAGTTTTATTTGCTTTTAAGAGCAGTTGGAGGCCACGGAAGGAGAGTTGTATGGCATTGAAGTTAACACCTTGTCTGCATAGAGGTGGATTAGAGAATCACCAGCAGCAAGAGTGACATCATTGATGTATACAGAGAAGAGAGTCGGCCCGAGAATTGAACCCTGTGGCACCCCCATAGAGACTGCCAGAGGTCCGGACAACAGTCCATCCGATTTGACACACTGAGCTCTATCAGAGAAGTAGTTGATGAACCAGTCGAGGCAATCATTTGAGAAACCAAGGCTGTTGAGTCTGCCAATAAGAATGTGGTGATTGACAGAGTCGAAGCCTTGGCCAGGTCGATGAATACAGCTGCACAGTAATGTCTCTTACATAATTCACATCGCTTCCTATCTCACTCATCAGCATAGCAGGTATGTATAAAGTAGTAACGTTACCGCAACAGCATAGCCGGTATTTATAGGGTAGCATTTATAATGTTAGCTCATTAGTGTACCAGGCATTTATTTGGTCATGATTATAATGTTACCTCGTCAGCATAGCAGGTATCAATGGTAGTGTCTACAATGTTACCTCGTCAGCATAGCAGGTATCAATGGTAGTGTCTACAATGTTACCTCGTCAGCGTAGTAGGTGTCTATGGCAGTGTCTATAATGTTACCTCGTCAGCGTAGCAGGTGTCTATGGTAGTGTCTATAATGTTACCTCATCAGCGTAGCATCATGTCTTTCCTCCTCCTTTACTATTAGCAAGTGTGAGGAATGTCATTCACTTATTAACTTCAGCCAATTAGCATGGCACTCTAAGGAAATTCCACCATGCTTGCTGATTAACTAGTGCAATAATCACTTTCATTTCTTTCAACCAATGGGCATAAATCTAGGAGAGTATTTATATGTCAACTCAAACCTTGTGTCCCACTTGATGTTTTGCAGAAACCAGGGGGGTTCCACACACTCACACTCATGCACGCTCAGTCACATCAAAACCAGATTCATTACCTCAAATAATGACAGTAATGTGTCCATTTGGCCTCTCTCCCCCGCTCTTTCTCTCTCCATCTTTCCTTCACTCTCTCTCTCCGCTCATTTGTAACCTCTGGTCTGTGACCTACACGCTCACTGCCACAAATAACAGAATCCTCCCGCCGGGTGTGTATGTGGAGCCTACCAGTTCCTCTTCATCTCTACAGGTGTTTTGAGATAATTAGGCTCCATTCAGTCAGTCTATGGATGTGACACATCTTTGATGCTTATTTCCCCAGGAGCCTCACAGCCAGGTTGAA
Organism: Oncorhynchus masou masou; assembly: GCF_036934945.1. Taxonomy (NCBI): domain Eukaryota; kingdom Metazoa; phylum Chordata; class Actinopteri; order Salmoniformes; family Salmonidae; genus Oncorhynchus; species Oncorhynchus masou. The sequence continues at coordinate 28,240,861 of NC_088242.1, forward strand.
TCCAGTGAGTCAGTTAGTTAGTTAACCTCCGACAGCACAGCAAGTATAATCAATGAGAAAGGAAAAATACTATACCCACATCCAACTAGAGGTCGACTGATTAATTGGAATGGCCGTTTAATTAGGGCCGGTTTCAAGTTTTCAGAACATTCGGGATTTTTGGGGCGCCAATTTTGCTGATTTAAAAAAATAATAAAATAAAAAATATTTTTTAATACCTTTATTTAACTAGGCAAGTCAGTTAAGAACACATTCTTATTTTCAATGACGGCCTAGGAACGGTGGGTTAACTGCCTTGTTCAGGGGCAGAACGACAGATTTTCACCTTGTTAGATCGGGGGATCCAATCTTGCAACCTTACAGTTAACTGGTCCAACGCTATAACCACCTGCCTCTCGTTGCACTCCACGAGGAGACTGCCTGTTATGCGAATGCAGTAAGCCAAGGTAAGTTGCTAGCTAGCATTAAACTTATCTTATAAAAAAACAATCAATCAATCATAATCACTAGTTATAACTACACATGGTTGATGATATTACCAGTTTATCTAGCGTGTCCTGCGTTGTATATAATCAATGCAATGCTGGGGGATGATTTAACAAAAGCGCATTTGCAAAAAAAGCACAATCGTTGGACGACTGTACCTAACCATAAACACTAATGCCTTTATTAAAATCAATACACAGAAGTATATATTTTTAAACCTTATATTAACCTATAACATTATATATAAACCTCATATTTAGCCAAAATAAATCCAGGTTAACAGGCAATATTAACCAGGTGAAATTGTGTCACTTCTCTTGCATGCAGAGTCAGGGTAAATGCAACAGTTTGGGCAGCCTGGCTCATTGCGAACTAATTTGCCAGAATTTTATGTAATTATGACATAACATTGAAGGTTGTGCAATGTAACAAGAATATTTAGATTTAGGGATGCCACCCGAACAGTTCCGTATTTCACTGAAATAATAAACGTTTTGTTTTCGGAATGATAGTTTCTGGATTCGACCATATTAATGACCAAAGGCTTGTATTCTGTGTGTTATGTTATAATTAAGTCTATGATTTGATAGAGCAGTCTGACTGAGCGATGGTAGGCAGCAGCAGGCTCGTAAGCATTCAATGAAACAGCACTTTCATGCATTTTGCCAGCAGCTCTTCGCAAGCACAGCTCTGTTTATGACTTCAAGCCTATCAGCCTAATGGCTGGTGTAACCGATGTGAAATGGCTTAGCTAGTTAGCGGGGTGCGCGCTAATAGCGTTTCAAACGTCACTCGCTCTGAGTAGCAATACTATAGTGCCTATAAGAACATCCAATAGTCAAAGGTATATGAAATACAAATGGTATAGAGAGAAATAGTCCTATAAATACTATATTAACTACAACCTAAAACCTCTTACCTTGGAATATTGAAGTCTCTTGTTAAAAGGAATCACCAACTTTCGTATGTTCTCTTGTTCTGAGCAAGGAGCTCAAACGTTAGCTTTTTTACATGGCACATATTGCACTTTTACTTCTCCAACACTTTGTTTTTGCATTATGTAAACCAAATTGAATACGTTTAATTATTTATTTGAGGCTAAATAGATTTTTAATGATGTATTATATTAAGTTAAAATAAGTGTTCATTCAGTATTGTTGTATTTGTCATTATTACAAATAGATAAATAAAAATCGGTTGATTAATCGGTATCGGCTTTTTGTGGTCCTCCAATAATCGGTATCAGCGTCAAAAAATCATAATCGGTCGACCTCTACATCCAACATCCAACTTGTTCAGGCGCTGGACAGAAAAACCAATGTAAGGGATTGAGGAATGTCTGCAAATTTGATATGTGATTTTAAAAAGCTACTACTATTCCATTTGATACTTCAATAAATACAGAGGTCAGGTGGTTAGATGGGGCATGTGGATCAAAACACTGCATTGGAGTCGTAGAGTACGTACGGCTAAGTAGAAACGATTAAATATGTGAACCTGAGTCTGTGGTTGGGCTATGTAGATAAAGAAACCTGTGACTGTCTTCAGTTTGATCTCCAGTCGCAACCCAAATTATTGGCACCCTTGCTAAAGATGAGCAAAAAAAGTAATAAAATAAATAATACAAACACTGAGCTATATTGTGTGCTCCAAACATGTATACGAATACAATTGCTCAGAGAAAGAGATTTTGTTTAACAAGTCATCTTTTCAAAATGATTGGCACCCCGGTGTTCAATACTCAGGCTCCCTCCCCTTGCGAGGATAACAGCACTGAGTGTAACAGTATAGCTTCCGTCCCTCTCCTCGCCCCAACCTGGGCTCGAACCAGGGACCCTCTACACACAACAACTGACCCCCACGAAGCACAATTACCTATCGCTCCACAAAAGCCATCACCCTTGCTGAACAAGGGGGACTACTACTTCTCAGATTGAGTGACGTCACTGATTGAAACGCTATTAGCGCTCACCCTGCTAACTAACTAGCTAGCCATTTCATGCGGTTTACATGAGCCTATTTCTAAAATGTTTTATGAGATTGGAGAACACATTTGGAGGGATTTAAGAACCGGCCCTTCATGCAGAATGTTTCCAGATCCTTGATATCCTTCGTCTGCATCTCTCTTATGAACTGCCCTCTTCAATTCAATGGGGTGTGTGGCCAAAGAGCTCTATTTTCATGTCATCCAACAAATGTTAACCCCTGGAGTTTGCTAAACAGCATTGAGCAGTGCTATGGTAAGATGACATGAAAATAAAGCTCTTTGGCCACCAGTGGTGGGTTTGGCGTTGAAAGAAGGATGCATATGTAGAAAAGAACCCACACCTTTGATGTTATGGGACTATTTTGCTTCCATTGTTCCTGGGCTCTTGTTTATTAAGGTCAATGGCATCATGAACTATACACAGTACCATGACATTTTAGCCAAAAACCTACTTGCCTCTTCCAAGACAATAATCACAAGCACACATCTAAAATCGACAAATAAATGGTTAATTGACCTCAAAATCAACATTTTGCAATGGCCATCTCAGTCCCCGGACCTGAACCCCATTGAAAACCTATGGTATAAATTGGAAAGAGCAGTCAATAAGCTCAGACCAAGGATTTTGAGGATCTGGAAAGATTTTGTGTGGAGGAATGTTCTAAGATCCCTCCCAATGTGTTCTCCAATCTCATAAAACATTTTTAGATAATGGCTCAGTGCCAATATCCTTGCAAGGGGAGGGTACAAACGAGGGTGACAATAGTTTTGGCTCCCATCTTTTTTGAGATAATGTTTTTCTTCTCAAACAAAATATTTTCTCTGAGCCATTGTATGAGTATAAAATTATTTAAGTTCCCAATTTTTTTCGTTGCTCAGTATTTGTATTATTTATTTGATATAGTCTTTTTTTGCTCATCTTTATCTATCGTGCCAATATTTTGGTCATGATTCCTCGGGCTGTGGCGGTCATGAAATTTTGTCAGCCAGTGATTGTCAAGAAAATAGCTGCCGGTGTCATGGTAATTGACCGTTAATCAGTTCCTCCAGGATACTGCGATCGCATAATTCAATGCAAAATCAACCAATCAGTTCATATTATGCGAGAGCTCACAATGTTGATCAATCCCCGCACTTTTAGCGCATAAAATAGTTCAATCGAATGCGGGTTTCTAATTTTGACCAATTACTGCACGGTTACCGTGGAAAATGGCCCAATCCAACCACACGTCAACAAAGTCCCCCCCCCCCCCCACCCCTCCCCCTGGCCTGTCAGTGTTTTCACGTGCGAAGATGATGGGTGATTGCTGATAGCTGACAGGCAGTACAATGAATACAAATAAATCTCATTTTCCAACAAAAATAATGTTTTCAATTTTCAAATGTTTTTGGAAACAAGAAAAAGTCGACAACAGTCACTTCGAATCAGCAAGCATATGAGAATGTCAGAACAGTTCTCACAGTAGCGGCAGATCACCATGACTGAAGTGGTAGCAGCGAAGACTGTGGCAAGCTCTGAAAGAATGAAGGTGAGGGGCGTTTTATTCAAACTTTTACTCCGCTAACCTTGGCTTTAGTAGGGTGGTCGGCACTCTGCTCTCCCCAGTCTGTCTATGGAGAACGCTGCACAAAGCACCGAGTGCAATTTGTCAGCTTTGCCGTTTCAAACTCTGTAAAACTTAATACGGCTCACGAAAGCACAATCTTTCTGGATTTAAAAAAAAATGGTAATACTGTTTTAAAAGTACATATAAACCACAATACACTATTTTTAAGTTTTTTTAAATTCTCCCTTACGACCTTTTCAGAAAAAAAATTACAATGAAGTATTTTGAAGACAACTTATTCAAAATAATTATCGATCCTCAAATGGAAAGCGATTGATCAGCTTTGAATATATTTGTTTTTTTAGAGAGAGAGTGTGAGTGGGAATGGAAGTTGCATCTCGTGTTGATAGCAAGCCCCAAGCCTGATGGAGAGAAATGTGTGAGTGGATTATGACAGAGCTGTTTGTTCAGGAAGATAAACAAAATTGAGCACTTTAGATGTCTCTAATTGTTTTTGTATTATGTATTCTGCTTAAAATCGTCCTTAAACTGAGCACAGATGACTTTTTATTGCTTTATATGAAATTAACATTGCAAAGTGTATCGCAGAATTTCAGAAAAGCTGCCGCAAAATCAAGCATTTTTGTCCGCAGAAATCACAAAAAAATGGCGCAAAATCCTGGAGGGACTGGTTAATTAACATAAACACATTTAGCATCGCCTAACTTTTACGCATAGCCTACAAGCCACTGATGCCGACCTTTGGAACATACACAACATATACAAGTCTAATAAATCCATGTAATCTAGCCCACACTATCACAATAAATCCATTATTTATTTTAGACAGGTCTACAGAAACATGATATGAAGAAAATGTAGTCTATTTCAGAAGAACAGAATAGAATACTCTGAATTATCCTTATGTTAGACCCTGATCTGGCAATGCCATATGGCTGTGGGCTACACTAGTTCATTTAGCAGACAAGATTTGCTTAGAATGGCATTATCTTATATTATTTTCTAGTATGAAGAATACAATTGAACATAGCTGAATAAAATAGAAAGCATATTTTCTCCAGATGATTTGAGGGAGTGTGCACATGCGGTTATTCTGTGTTAAGCAGTTAGCAAATAAAGAGGTACTCCCACATGCTTAATTTAGAGTTATTTATGTAACTATGTTGTGATCAAATGTTGGGCTATATGATTTGATTTTGAATACATTCTAAGGCTGCATGATGTGACTAATGATGAAAGTTGCATGAAAGGCATGAGCTCTGCTCTGTTTGCCTTAAGCTGGGCATCATTCACAAATGATATAATTTACAAATGATAGGCTGATATCATTACACATCACACTATTCTTGATTTAATCCTGTCATTACATATACTAAATAATATATGTCTGAAATTTGTTTTGATTTGAATGGACCATTATCATGCACCTGTTTGGAAATGGGCAGCGGAAAAAATACATGTCATCTATGCAGTTCAATTCGAATGGAGGACACTTTTCTGTGGTTCATTTTCATGCCAGCCTGGTAGGCTATACTCCTGTTTTTTAATAAGAGAAGCAATGTGCTTAATATTAGGAAAGTTGAGAAATAAATATAGGAGGTATAATGTTTCAGGTATGACCCAAATGCAAACTGTGTTGAAATAACAATGTTGATTACAGGGGCAGGCAAACGACAGGTCAAGGCAGGCAGGGTTGATAATCCAGAGTGGTGTGGCTAAGCTACAGGACGGCAGGCAGGGTCAGGGGCAGGCAGGGTCAGGGGCAGGCAGGGTCAGGGGCAGGCAGGGTCAGGGGCAGGCAGGGTCAGGGGCAGGCAGGGTCAGGGGCAGGCAGGGTCAGGGGCAGGCAGAGTGGTCAGGCAGGTGGGCTCAGAGTCCAGACAGGCAAGCGTCAAAACCAGGAGGGTGTGGAAAAGAGACTGGGGAAAAGCAGGAGCTGAGAAAAATGCTAGTAGACAAGACAAACTGGCAACAGATCAGGGTGTGACAGTAGGCCTAACCAATAGAAAGTTGATGGGATCCTCCTCTTGTTAATTGAGGCCATCACTCAGTTTTGTCAGGCAAATGCATAGTCTATAGAAATGATGTGCAACATCAGCTCATGGGCTCTCATGAAGTGTTTATATTTTCAATTACATTTGCACTGTTGTCAGAGTAATTAGAGGGAGTTTGGTAGGCTACTAATGACCATCAGCTTGGCACCCTACTTGACTGCAGTCATGACTCGTGACCTCCGGTGTGTACTTATTTTCCATCATCATTTGCAAATAAATTCATTCAAAATCCTACAATGTGATTTTCTGGGATTTTTTTTCTCATTTCGTCTATCATAGTTGAAGTGTACCTATGATGAAAATTACAGGCCTCTCATCTTTTTTAAGTGGTAGAACTTGCACAATTGGTGGCTGACTAAATACTTTTTTTGCCCCACTGTGTGTGTGTATGTGTGTATGTGTGTATATATTAGTACCAGTCCAAAGTTTGGACACACATACTCATTCCAGGGTTTTTCTTTATTTTACATTGTATTTTCTACATCAAAACTATGAAATCATGTAGTAACCAAAAAAGTGTTGAAAAATCTTGATGACAGCTTTGCACAAGCTTGGCATTCTCTCAACTAGCTTCACGAGGTAGTCACCTGGCAAGTCCAGCTCAAATAAGCAAAGATAAGTGACAGTCCATCAATACTTTAAGACATGAAGGTCACTCAATCTGGAAAAATTCAAGAACTTTGAAAGTTTCTTCAAGGGCAGTCGCAAAAACCATCAAGCTCTATGAGGAAACTGGCTCTTATGAGGACCGTCACAGGAAATGAAGACCCAGAGTTACCTCTGCTGCAGAGGATAAGTTCATTAGAGTTAACTACACCTCAGATTGCAGCCCAAATAAATGCTTCACAAGTAACAGACACATCTCAACATCAACTGTTCAGAGGTGTGACTCAGGCCTTCATGGCCGAATTGCTGCAAAGAAACCACTACAAAAATGACACCAATAATAAGAAGAGACTTGCTTGGGTCAAGAAACACAAGCAATGGACATTAGACTGGTGGAAATCTGTCCTTTGGTTTGATGAGTCCAAATTTGAGATTTTTTGGTTCCAACCGCCGTGTATTTGTGAGCCGCAGAGTAGGTGAACGGATGGTCTCTGCATGTGTGGTCCCCCTGTGAAGCATGGAGGAGGAGGTATGATGGTTTGGGGATGCTTTGCTGGTGACACTGTCTGTGACTTATTTAGAATTGAAGGCACACTTAACCAGCATGGTTAACGCCGCATTATGCATCGATACGCCATCTCATCCTGTTTGCGCTTATCATTTGTTTTTCAACAGGACAATGACCCAAAACACACTTACAAAGGCTATTTGACTAAGATGGAGGGTGATGGAGTGCTGCATCAGATGACCTGGCCTCCACAATCACCCGACCTCAACCCAATAGTGATGGTTTGGAATGAGTTGGATCGCAGAGTAAAGGAAAAGCAGCACTCAGCATATGTGGGAACTCCTTCAACACCGTTGGAAAAGCATTCCTCATGAAGCTGGTTTAGAGAATGCCAAGAGTGCAAAGCTGTCATCAAGGCAAAGAGTGGCTACTTTGAAGAATCTAAAATCTAAAATATATTTTGATTTGTTTAACACTGTTTTAGTTACTGCATGATTCCAAATGTGTTATTTCATAGTATTGAGTGGCACAACTGTATTTGGGGAGTTCCTCCCATTCTTCTCTGCAGATCCTTTCAAGCTCTGTCAGGTTGGATGTTGAGTGTCGCTGAACATCTATTTTCAGGTCTCTCCACAGGACAACGACGAAAGAACACATCCAAGAAAATGCAGGAGTGGCTACGGGACCAGTCTCTGAATGTCCTTGAGTGGCTCAGTCAGAACACAATCGTTCTGGCTGAGCCACTCAAGGACATTCAGAGACTGGTCCCGTAGCCACTCCTGCATTTTCTTGGATGTGTTCTTTCGGGTGTTGTCCTGTTTGGAAGGTGAACCTTCATCCCAGTCAGGTCCTGAGCACCCTGGAGCTGGTTTTCATCAAGTATCTCTCTGTACTTTTCATCTTTCCCTCGATCCTGAATTGTCTCCCAGTCCCTGCCGCTGAAAAACATCCCCACAGCATGATGCTGCCACCTCCATGCTTCACCATAGGGATGGTGCCTGGTTTCCTCCAGCTGTGACGCTTCCGTCTGGCCACTCAACCATAAAGGCCTGATTGGTGTAGGGCTGCAGAGATGGTTGTCCTTCTTCTGGAAGGTTCTCCCTCAGAGGATCTCTGGAGCTGTGTCAGTGACCATTGAGTTCTTGGTCACCTCCCTGACCAAGGCACTTCTCCCCTGATTGCTCAGTCTGTCTGGGCGGCCAGCTCTAGGATGTCTTGGTGGTTTCAAACTTCTTCTATTTAAGAATGATGGAGGCAACTGTGTTTTGGGGGACCTTCAATGCTGCAGAAAATGCTCGACAGACAATTACTTCGACCTCATGCCTTGGTTTTTGCTCTGACATGCACTGCCAACTGTGGGACCTTATATAGACAGGTGTGTGCCTTTCCAAATCATATCCAATCAATTGAATTTACCACAGGTGGACTCCAGTCAAGTTGTAGAAACATCTCAAGGATGATCAATGGAAACAGGATGCACCAGAGCTCAATTTCGAGTCTGAATACTTATGGAAATATGTTTTTTGTAGGTTTTATGTATGTGAAAAAAAATCTAAAACCTGTTTTAACTTTGTCATTATGGGGTATTGTGTTTATTTAATCCATTTTAAATAAGGCTGTAACGTAACATGTGAAAAAGTCAAGGGCTTTGAATACTTTCTGAATGCACTGTATATAGATAAATATATGGCTTTGGCCCTAGCTTGTGCATGAGTTGTAATGACAAACTAGCCCAACCATGATTTAAATTAAAACATTTGGAATATCCGCTCAGCTCATTGACATGACTCACTGTTTTATACCAGTTAACATCACCAATCCCTTTTTCTGTTTCTACCTGCCTGGGATGGAATGGAAGAAGGAGAGGGGTGGTGGAAAATACATGAGGATAGGACAATGAACCATACTGTCTTGGATTTTATCTTTGTTCAATTTCTCACATCTTCTAGCTTTGTATCCTTTTCAAAGAGGAGAAACAATTTTCCTCCACTCATACCTCCTACAAAACATTTTCAGGAGGATGCAAGGACAGACTAATTAGGACACATTTTTGTTATTCTGTTCCACATCTTCCAGGAGATCCGAGAAGCCGTGTGGAGCATTCCAAACAGGCAAAGGACTGGGTACAGAAGAGTGTCTGAAGAGGAGACGTTCAACTCTAGATCCCGATTGATCCAGCAGGCGTCAAGCGGCGGGAAGATAAACAAAGACCCAGACTTCAAAGTTGACACACCAGACCTACCTTCCCATCATTGCCCCAGTTGAAAAACCAACCAAGGAGGAGCTAGTGGCAAAACCTTTCAGCCTAACTTCGCAACTAACTTTAGTTTGCCTATTGATGGCAGTCTGATGTGGTGGAATGCCATCAATAACATGTTATGCAATCATTGGTAGCTTTATGCAGTGTGACTCCTATATAGACCACCTGGAACAGCACCATTCTCCATCTCAGGGGTGTATTCATTCAGGTAAACTCATGGGCATAGGAATCAGAACGAGTAGAACAGGCTTAGAACTGCTAACCCTGACAATTTGACTGGTCAGCTCATTGGTCCTCTTGCATTGGCTGCCTGGTGGTGTCATCAAATACAATTGTATTTGTCACTTGCTTTGTAATCAACAGGTGGAGACCTACAGTGAAATGCTTACTTACGGGCCCGTCACAACAATGCAGAGTGAGAAAATAGAGAAATAATAGAAAAGTAATATCAAGTTTTAATACAAGTAATAATAAATACACAATAAGAAATGATAACTTGGCTATATATACGGGGTACCAGTACTGAGTTGATGTGCAGGGGTATGAAGTAATTGAGGTAGATATGTACATATAACTAAGAATAAAGTGACAGAAAATAAACAGTAATAGCAGCGTATGTGATGGGTCAAAAAAGTTGGTGCAAAAAGAGCAATGCAAATAGTCTGGGTAGCTATTTTGTTAACTAGTTAGCAGTCTTCTGGCTTGGGAGTTGAAGCTGTTCAGGGTCCTGTTGGTTCCAGACTTGGCTCATCGGTTCCGCTTGCTGTGCGTGATGCAATAATTTCCATGGTAATGTAGAATGTTCGTTCAAATGATGCTACCTGATGTGACTCATGCAATGGAATGTACTTTTTGTAATGTCAGTTGGGTAGATTCAAAAAATCACAGCACAGATTGATGGTTACACTTCCTGATTTTACTTTACGCTTTTACTTCCGACTTTGCTCATATGGGTACTCTTGCAATGGCCGGCAGTCCACCAATTATACCATCGTTGTCTTGAATGGGAACACCCGTTCTATTCAATGAGGGGATTCAATGAATCTGGCCCGGGCACCCGGGTAAGGTATGTTTTACCCCGGGTGAAGTTTTGGAATCGTGTTGCCTCCCAGGCATGAGTCAGCTTCTCATCCAATGTGTTTTGTGAAAGAGGGAGGACACGAAGAGTATGCAATTGGGATTCTTGTTGATGTAGACCCAGATTGAGAAGTGTGCTTCCCATACATTCTATTTCTATTGCTTATCCACTCGTTCTAGCCACTGTTTACCTAGCCAGTGTAATGGGATTTTTAATGATTGTGCCTGTCTTATAACTAATTTATGTGTTCTATTCAGGTGCTGTTCTAAACTCAGCAAAAAAAGAAACGTCCTCACTGTCAATTGCGTTTATTTTCAGCAAACTTGTGTAAATATTTGTATGAACATAAGATTTAACAACTGAGACATAAACTGAACAAGCTCCACAGACATGTGACTAACAGAAATGGAATAATGTGTCCCAGAACAAAGGGGAGGGAGGGAGGGGGGGGGGGGTCAAAATCAAAAGTAACAGTCAGTATTGGGTGTGGCCACCAGCTGCATTAAGTACTGCAGTGCATCTCCTCCTCATGGAGTGCACCAGATGTGCCAGTTGTTTCTGTGAGATGTTACCCCACACTTCCACCAAGGCACCTGCAAGTTCCCGGACATTTCTGGGAGGAATGGCCCTAGCCCCCATCCTCTGATCCAACAGGTCCAAGATGTGCTCAATGAGATTGAGATGCAGGCTTTTCACTGGCCATGGCAGAACACTGACATTCCTGCCTTGCAGGAAATCACACACAAAGCGAGCAGTATGGCTGGTGGCATTGTCATACTGGAGAGTCATGTCAGGTTGAGCCTGCAGGAAGGGTACCACATGAGGGAGAAGGATTTGTAAGTCGCTCTGGATAAGAGCGTCTGCTAAATGACTTAAATGTAATGTAAAATGTAAGGATGTTTTCACTGTAACGCACAGCGATGAGATTGCCTGCAATGACAACAAGCTCAGTCCGATGATGCTGTGACACACCTCCCCAGACCATGACGGACCCTCCACCTCAATCGATCCCGCTCCAGACTACAGGCCTCGGTGTAATGTTCATTCCTTCGACAATAAACGTGAATTCGACCATCACCCCTGGTGAGACAAAACCGCGGCTCGTCCGTGAAGAGCACTTTTTGCCATTCTTGTCTGGTCCTGTGACGGTGGGTTTGTGCCCATAGGCGATGTTGTTGCCGGTGATGTCTGGTGAGGACCTGCCTTACAACAGGCCTACAAGCCCTCAGTCCAGTCTCTCTCACCCTATTGTGGATAGTCTAAGCACTAATGGAGGAATTGTGCGTTCCTGGTGTAACTCGGGCAGTTGATGTTGCCATCCTGTACCTGTCCCGCAGGTGTTATATTCGGATGTAACGATCCTGTGCAGGTGATGTTACACGTGGTCTGCCACTGCGAGGACGATCAGCTCTCCGTCCCTGTCTCCCTGTAGCGTTGTCTTAGGCGTCTCACAGTACGGACATGGCAATTTATTGCCCTGACCACATCTGCAGTCCTCATGCCTCTTTGCAGCATGCCTAATGCACGTTCACGCAGATGAGCAGGGACCCTGGGCATCTTTCTTTTGGTGTTTTTCAGAGTCAGTAGAAAGGCCTCTTTAGTGTCCCTAAGTTTTCATAACTGTGATCTTAATTGCCTACCGTCTGTAAGTTGTTAGTGTCTTAACGACTGTTCCACAGGTGCATGTTCATTGAACAAGCATGGGAAACAGTGTTTAAACCCTTTACAATGAAGATCTGTGAAGTTATTTGGGGTTTTTATGAATTATCTTTGAAAGACAGGGCCCTGAAAAAGGGCCGTTTCTTTTTTTGCTTAGTTTTATGTCGTAAGGCCTTACTTTGATGGCCAAGTTACACCCTAACACTGGAGTATATTTATAAACCAATTTCTGTGTTCATGCAAGTGGCTGACTGTACAAATCACCTATCAGTAGTTGAAATTTGGCAGTATGCCCAGACTGTGTTTTGAGGACAAACTAACGATATCTCAGTTTCAAGGTCTCTGCTTAGAGAGGAGAAGCCTCGTGAGGTGTTGGGTCTGTCACATGTTATGAAACAGTATTGCTCGGCCACATGAATTAAACAAAATGCTAATGATGAATTAATTATGCTATATCGTGCAAATATTACTTGTCTGTGTATAGCCGTATATATGACAACTGCTGGTACTGGGAGAGCTCCAGATTGACATGTGTACTATGGTGCATTGAGTTGGTTGGAACCTCTCCAGCGCGCTGACAAACAATGATTCATTTAAGATTGACTTCATTTGTCCCTGTGCAATAAAATGCCACAACACCAGCATGTCATCACTATCAGGCAAACTTGTAGGTACATTATGGGGTGTAGGCAGGATACTCTGATATACAGTTGGAAGGGTGTCATTAGGTAGGCTATTTATTTTCATTTTACAGAGTAATATAAATATCCAGTAAGTAATATTAGCCAAAAAACACTTACGCCCGACCAAACTCAGCAATCTGGGGAGAAGGGCCTTGTTCAGGGAGATGACCAAGAACCCAATGGTCACTCTGACAGAGCTCCAGAGTTCCTTTGTAGAGATGGGAGAATCTTCCAGAAGGACAACCATCTCTGCAGCACTCCCCCAATCATGCCTTTATGATAATTGGCCAGACGGAAGCCACTTCTCAGTAAAAGGCACATAACTGCCCACTTGGAGTTTGTCAAAAGGCACGTAAAAGACTCTCAGACCATGAGAAACAAGATTCTCTGGTCTGATGAAACCAAGATTGAACTTTTTGGCCTCAATGCCAAGCATCACGTCTGGAGGCATGGTGGTGGCAGCGTCATGCTGTGGGGATGTTTTTCAGCGGCAGGGACTGGGAGACTAGTCAGGATCGAGGGAAAGATGAACGGAGCAAAGTACAGAGAGCTCCTTAATGAAATCCTGCTACAGAGCGCTCAGGACCTCGGACTGGGGCAATGGTTCACCTTCCACCAGGACAACAACCCTAAGCACACAGCTAAGACAACGCAGGAGTGGCTTCGGGGCAGTCTCTGAATGTCCTTGAGTGGTCCAGCCAGAGCCCAGACTTGAACCCGATCGACCATCTATGGAGAGACCTGAAAATAGCTGTGCAACGACGCTCCCCATCCAACCTGACAGAGCTTGAGAGGATCTGCTGAGAAGAATGGGAGGAACTCCCCAAATACAGGTGTGCCAAGCTTGTAGTGTCATACCTAAGACTCGAGGCTGTTATCGCTGCCAAAGATGCTTCAACAAAGTACTGAGTAACGGATCTGAATACTTATGTAACTGTGATATTTCATTTGTATTTTTTGTATACATTTGCAAACATTTCTAAAAATCCGTTTTTAATTTGTCATTATGCGTTATCTTGTGTAGATTAATGATGGAAAACAACTATTTAATGCATTTTAGAATAAGCCTTTCACGTAACTTGAATGTGGAAAACGTCAAGGGGTTTAAACACTTTCCGAATGCGCTGTATATACGGCCCAGAATTGTTTTGGTGTGAACTTCCCCTTTTTAATAGAAATTACAGTCATCTAAAGCGATTTGTGTCATTCTGAGCACCGTGGGTGGACACCCTAATCATATGGGTTCGACAGATTTCTCAAATGTCTGCTAAATAAAAATGTTGACAGTCAAATGTCTGGCGTCACATTTTCCTTACGGAAACTCTGCTCAGTAAAACCAAAGCAGCACACCACCCAACACCGAATGGCCTTGCAGAAGGTTGATTTGAAGAGCAAGGTTCCCTTGTGTATGGGCTGAATTTATGTATGCATGAATGTATGATGTGAGCTCATCCACAAAGATCCTATATACATCAGTTCTATATGTACAATAATTATGTCAGCTCGTCTACAGTGGTGACATGCTAATGGATGGTCATCCTTAGGGAGAGAGTGTTAACTCTGTTGGAATTAAAATGGGTCCAAAGGAAAATTATGCACGGGCCTTTCGAAATGTTCGATTAATGAATTCTAGTCACGTCACCTCTTGTAATCCAGTGCCTTTCGCAGTGTTAAACACATTTGACGATGTCAACTTCTTTAGTGCGTCCTGAGTGCGGACCGGTTATTTGCTACCAATATGCTAAATAGCAACAACCGTTGCAGTAATGGTGATATTGAGTGTCTCCACATGCTTCCATATTAAATAAGGTGTACCTTGAAAATATATAGACCCAGGTGCAATGAAATGTGGTTTTATCCCAACCCTGATTATCCAGGGCTCTCTTCAATCTGTATTACTGTACCGTTACAGGTTGTGTGATAGAAATGTCAAGTTAATTTCTGATTGAGCCGACATATGCAGCGTTTACCGTGAATGAGGTCTCCACTAACGTGAGAACTTTAAAATGCAATTATGCTGTAATGCTGAACTTCCATGATACGGATTGAATAGCCTGTAGTCAACTTGAATTTGCTCAGATTGATTAAAATAAATGCATTGTACGGCATATTTTCATATGTTTGGGTAATAAAACATCAACATGGTCATCAAGTTAATTGCTTATTACTCACATCATTCACTTCTGAGAAGGGGGACTGATTTCCCCATAAATATAGAAACAAATCTGTCAAGATGTTTTTTTTGCTAATTTTATTTTCTCAATGTATTATGTGGTTGCAACGCAAATATGCAAATTCTGTCAACGAGTGATTTACTTATTCAAGCCTTTTTACCCACTTCTCTCGCTCTATTTTGTCCTCTCTCTTTCATATGTGTGTATATATACTGTATCACAGGAGGTTGGTGGCACATTAATTGTGGAGGACGGGCTCATGGTAATGGCTGGAGCGGAATTAGTGGAATGGTATCAAATAGTGTATTCAGAAAGTATTCAGACTTTTTCCACATGTTTTTCCACATTCCACACATGTTAGGTTACAGCCTTATTCTAAAATTGATGAAACAGTTTTTTCCCTCATCAATCTACACACAATACCCCATAATGACAAAGCAAAAACCAGATTTTTGAAATGTTTGCAAAAAAAATGAAATTTCACATTTACATAAGTATTTAGACCCTTCACTCTGTACTTTGTTGAAGCACCTTTTGGCAGCAATTACAGCCTCGAGTCTTCTTGGGTATGACACCTACAAGCTTGGCAAACCTGTATTTAGGGAGGTTCTCCCATTCTTCTCTGCAGATCCTCTCAAGCTCTGTCAGGTTGGATGGTGAGCATCGCTGCACAGCTATTTTCTGGTCTCTCCATAGATGTTCGATTGCGTTCAAGTCTGGGTTCTGAGCCACTCAAGGACATTCAGAAACTTGTCCCGAAGCCACTTCTACATTGTCTAGGCTGTGTGCTTAGGATCATTGTCCTGTTGGAAGGTGAACCTTTTTCCCCAGCCTGAGGTCCTGAGCGCTCTGGTGCAGGTTTTCATCCAGGATCTATCTGTACTATTTTCATCTTTCCCTCGATCCTGACTAGTTTCCCAGTCCCTGCTGCCGAAAAACATCACAGCATGATGGTGTCACCACCAGGTTTCTTCCAGACATGATGCTTGGCATTCAGGCCAAAGAGTTCACTCTTGTTTCTCATGGTCTGAGAGTCTTTAGGTGCCTTTTGGCAATCTCTAAGCAGGCTGTCATGCCTTTTACTGAGGAATGGCTTCCGTCTCGCCACTGTACCATTAAGGCCTGATTGGTGGAGTGCTGCAGAGATGGTTGTCCGTCTGGAAGATTCTCCCATCTCCACAAAGGAACTCTGGGGCTCTGTTAGAGTGACCATCTGGTTCTTGGTCACCTCCCTGACCATGGCCTTTTTGCTCAGTTTGGCCGGGCGTCCAGCTCTAGGTAGAGTCTTGGTGGTTCCAAACTTCTTCCATTTAAGAATGATGGTGGCAACTTTGTTCTTGGGGACCTTCAATGTTGCAGACATTTTTTGGTACCCCTCCCCAGATCTGTGCCTCGTCCGTAGAGCTCCGAGACAGGATTGTGACAATTCCTTCGACCTCATGACTTTGCTCTGACATGCACTGTCAACTGTGGGACCTTATATAAACAGGTGTGTGCCTTTCCAAATCATGTCCAATCAATTGAATATACTACAGGTGTACTCCAATAACGTTGTAGAAACATCTCAAGGATGATTAATGGAAACAGGATGCAGGGTCTGAATACTTTTATTTCTGTTTTTTATTACATTTGCAAAAATGTCAACCTGTTTTGGCTTCGTCCTTATAGGGTATTGTGTGTAGATTGATGAGGAACATATTTTAGGGCTAGGATCTTTTTTTTTCTCCACAACCTGCCTGAATGACGTGCCCAAAGTAAACTGCCTGTAGCTCAGTCCCTGAAGCCAGGATATGCATATAATTGGTACCATTGGAAAGAAAACAAGTTGAAGTTTGTAGAAATGTTAGAATAATGTAGGAGAGTATAACACAATAGATATAGTAGGAGAAAATCCAAAGAAAAACCACCTGGATTATTTCTTTTTTGGAGGGAGACCATCCTCTTAGAAATGCAAGAGAAAGGTCATATTGAAAATTAGCTCCCTGGATGCAATTCATATGGCTTCCACAGGGTGCCAGCAGCCTGTGTTCAAGGTCTCAGGCCTATAACTTCAAAAACGAATAAGAAATAACAGTTTTAGTAGAAGGGCACAGTCTTAGAAATTCATATTTGCGAGCGCCATGAAGACATTACGCACCTGCTAAAATTCGTTTCCTATTGAACATACTTCTTTCCGGAATAAATATTATAGTTTGATTACATTTTAGGGTATCTGAGGAGTTAATAGAAACGTATTTTGACTAGTTGAAACACAGGTTAGGGTTAGACTTTCGGATTCCTTTCTCTGCAAGTTGAACGAGTGAATTACTCAAATCGATGGCGCCAACTAAACTGACTTTTTGGGATATAAAGTAGGATTTTATCTAACAAATCGACACTACATGTTTTATAGATGGGACCCTTTGGATGACAAATCAGAGGAAGATTCTGAAAAATTATGTGAATATTTATTCGTTATATGTGAATGAATGAAACCTGTGCCGGTGGAAAAATATTTTGATGTGGGGCGCCGTCCTCAAACAAACGCATGGCATGTTTTTGCTGTAACAGCTACTGTAAATTGGACAGTGCAGTTAGATTAACAAGAATGTAAGCTTTCAACTGATATAAGACTCTTATATGTACTTAAATGTTTAAAAGCCATAATATTTATGATTATTTATTTGAATTGCGCGCCCTCCAGTTGGGACACCGATCCTTAATCCATTTAGAATAAGGCTATAACGTAACACAATGTGGAAAAAGTCAAGGGGTCTGAATACTTCCCGAATGGACTGTACATCAAGCACATGGTTTGATTCCATTCCATTTACCCTGTTCCAGCCATTGTTATGTGTTGTCCTCCCCTCAGCAGCCTCCACTGATATACAGTGGGGCAAAAAAGTATTTAGTCAGCCACCAATTGTGCAAGTTCTCCGACTTAAAAAGATGAGAGGCCTGTAATTGTCATCATAGGTACACTTCAACTATGACAGACAAAATGAGAAAAGAAAATCCAGAAAATCACATTGTAGGATTTTTTTAATGAATTTATTTGCAAATTATGGTGGAAAATAAGTATTTGGTCACCTACAAACAAGCAAGATTTCCGCTTTTAACCCAACCCAATGCAAGGTACAGTATCAGTTAAAAGTTTGGACAGACATACTCATCCCAGGGTTTTTCTTGATTTGTTTTATTTGTAGTTATTTTCCACCATAATTTGCAAATTCATTAAAAATCCTACAATGTGATTTTCTGTTTTTTTATTTTATTTTGTCTGTCATAGTTGAAGTGTTCCTATGATGACAATTACAGGCCTCATCTTTTTAAGTTGGAGAACTTGCACAATTGCTGGCTGACTAAATACCTTTTTGCCCCACTGTATATACATGGGTACCATTCAAAAGTTGACAAACCTACTCATTCAAGGGTTTTTCTTTTCTTTTTACAATTTTTTACATTGTAGAATAATAATGAAGACATCAAAACTATGAAATAACACATATGGAATCATGTGGTAACCATAAGTGTTAAACAAATCAAAATATATTTACAACATTAGATTCTTCAAAGTATCCACCCTTTTCCTTGATGACAGCTTCACATACTCTTGGAATGCTTTTCCAATAGTCTTGAAGGAGTTCCCACATATGCTGAGCACTTGTTGGCTACTTTTCCTTCACTCTGTGGTCCAACTCATCCCAAACCATCTCAAATGGGTTGAGGTCTGGTGATTGTGGAGGCCAGGTCATCTGATGCAGCCCTCCATCACTCTCCTTCTTGGTCAAATAGCCCTTACAATGCTGTGTATGTGTGTTGACTCGTGAGAGTCAGTTTCATCATAGCGCTTGATGGGTTTTGCGCCTGCACTTGAAGAAACTTTCAAGTTTCTTGAAATGTTCTGGATTGACTGACCTTCATGTCTTAAAGTAATGATGGACTGTTGTTTCTTTTTGATTATTTGAGCTGTTCTTGCCATAATATGGACTTGGTAAAAAAACAAGTAGGGCTATCTTCCGTATACCAGCCCGACCTTGTCACAACACTACTGATTGGCTCAAACGCATTAAGAAGGAAATACATTTCACAAATGAACTTGACTACCTCATGGAGCTGGTTGAGAGAATGCCAAGAGTGTGCAAAGCTGTCATCAAGGCAAAGGGTGGCTACTTTGAGGCTACTTTTTTTGGTTAGTATATGATTCCATATGTGTTATTTCATAGTTTTGATGTTTTCACTATTACTCTACAATGTACAAAATAATACAAATCAAGAAAAATCCTGGGATGAGTGTCTGTCCAAACTTTTAACTGATACTGTACCTTGCATTGGGTTGGGTTAAAAGCGGAAGTCAAATTTCAGTTGGACCTTTTCTACAATTGACCAATAATAATCTTAATCTTACTTAATCTTAGAAAAACGATGATGAGAAGGATTGAGACCTATATGTCTCCGGTAAAAGAAATGATATATATACAGTATATATGTCTTTCTCTCCCTCCCTCTCCTCCAATTTTTTTCTGTCTCTCTTTTTGTTTTTAAGATAAAATAGGATTAATATTACTTTATTGGTGAATTGCAATAAAGTAATATTAGGTCCAACTGAAATGTGACTTTCGCTTTTAACCCCTCCTTCCAAATGCCGGAAGCCCACTAATCCTACTTTTTTTCACATGGATTTATTCACATAATTACTCTGCCAGTAAAACGCACGCACGCACACGCGCGCGCACACACACACACACCCTTTGCATGTTTAAGATACCAGTCTGACTATGTAGCACAGAAAACAGCATGGACACATATTAGTTCGAACAGTTGATTTGATTTCCTAGTGCACTGAAAGCATATACTGTATTTGTGTTGGTTATACACACTCTGCAAATATTCTTCCACTTTTTATGCACATATAGCATGCATATTTCTACTTGAATATAATTTTGTGGACCTAATTTTTGCAATGGCTCTTAGCTGATTCATGTGTGCACTAGGAATGCAGAACCCCCCCCCCCCCCCTCTTCTTTCCTTTTCACCAGAGAGGAAGGGGGGTTTTTGTGCCGGTCTTATGACTTCAATGACCGGTCGTAAACGCTCTCTCTGGACCTGCAGTATTGAACAAAGGAATCTGATAGAATATCTTGCCAAAACTTCAAAAATCATTTTCAAATGCAAACGTCTGGAATGGTTGGTGGGGATCCAAACAATAAATCCTGTGAAAAGTGTATTGTGATATTGTGTTTTGTGATATTATTAAGGATGGTATGACTAAATAACTGTAGCTCTACAAATGTATACGTCCCAGTTATCATATTTAAATCTAAATGTTGTAAACTTATGATTACATTTGAAACAATTTGTGAAAAGATAAAGGTGATTTTAGCCTTCTAAATTAGATAATTGTTGTCGTATAAAGTTTTACCCAGTCAGTAACCACGCCCACATGAGCACAGACATTATGCTGCTAACGAAATTTACATTAGACCAGAAAGCGTGGAGAGGTGGCTACACGTTGAAATGCTTTAAAACTACAAGACCAGCATACGTCCAGCGCGAGCTGAATACATTGAAATAGTTGCAATTTAAATATAGACCAGTGTGACCGACAGCGTGAGCTGAATGTTACGAAATAGAAACTCTCAACATGAGTGAAGAAGAAAATCTCTAGACTTCAGCGGAACATACAATTTGTAGCTGTTTAAGTACTGTAGTCTAGTAAACTCAACCAAAGACCACCCCATATGGTACCTCTGAAGGACCCGGTCTAACGAACACTCCGAGGCAAAGAAGCCTATTACTACAACTACAAAGGACATTGTGACCTCTGGTGGACAAACCAGAGACTTCTGTTGAACGCAGGTAGCAGGTAACATAATGGATTATTAAATTGTTTATTTATTTATTAATCATTACTCCAGCATTTGTAAATGTTATTAGTGTAGTTATTTACACTTATGAACAAAAAAAAGAATTATGATTCATAACATCAATCATAAGATGTTTAATATAGGACCTTTATAAACCCGGCGTCTCCAAAAGGATCTGTAGATTGCGAGCTACCAGTTGCTTGCAGCCCACCTATGAGTATCTCGCCAATCAATTCTGAAAGTAAATGCATTTTTTTCATGTATTCCATTACAAACGGTTATAAAGCTCCCGACCACTATTCAATCAATGCCACATAGACATTATCCTACCCCTGGTTAGCCACTATTGGCTTAAAAAGCCAAACGTAACACAATATCTGCCAATTAATTTCCAGCAATATTTCACCCGTCTGTCTGTTTGGTGCACACATTTGTCTATCACTCTGCATGTAAACAGCTAGCGATGCTAATAATAACTGTCTTGTGGGTAGACAAAGTCTTTACAACCTTACAGTGAAATGCTTACTTTCAAGCCCTAAACCAACAATGCAGTTTAAAAAAAAGTAAGAGATAATTAAACAACAAAATATAATTATTTTTTAATTAATCATGACAAATAATTAAAGAGCAGCAGTAAAATAACAATAGCGGGGCTATATACAAGGGGTACCAGTTCAGAGTCAATGTGCGAGGGCACCAGTGTTGAGGTAATTGAGGTAATACAGTTGAAGTCAGAAGTTTACATACACCTCAGCCAACTACATATAAACTCAGTTTTTCACTATTCCTGACATTTAATCTGAGTAAAAATTCCCTGTTTTAGGTCAGTTAGGATCACCACCGTATTTTAAGAATGTGAAATGTCAGAATAATAGTTGAGAATTATTTTTTTTCAGCTTTTATTTCTTTCATCACATTCCCAGTGGGTCAGAAGTTTACATGCTACCAAATACGAATTGAGTGTATTGCCTTTAAATTGTTTAACTTGGGTCAAATGTTTTGTGTAGCCTTCCACAAGCTTCCCACAATAAATTGGGTGAATTTTGGCCCATACCTCCTGACAGAGCTGGTGTAACTGAGTCAGGTTTGTAGGCCTCCTTGCTCACACATGCCTCTTCAGTTCTGCCCACACATTTTCTATGGGATTGAGGTCAGGGCTTTGTGATGAAGAACACATCAAGACCATTTCAAGGACAGCTTTTTTCCATCTACGTAACATTGCAAAAATCAGAAACTTTCTGTCCAAAAATGATGCAGAAAAATTAATCCATGCTTTTGTCACTTCTAGGTTAGACTACTGCAATGCTCTACTTTCCGGCTACCCGGATAAAGCACTAAATAAACTTCAGTTAGTGCTAAATACGGCTGCTAGAATCCTGACTAGAACCAAAATATTTGATCATATTACTCCAGTGCTAGCCTCCCTACACTGGCTTCCTGTCAAAGCAAGGGCTGATTTCAAGGTTTTACTGCTAACCTACAAAGCATTGCATGGGCTTGCTCCTACCTATCTCTCTGATTTGGTCCTGCCGTACATACCTACACGTACGCTACGGTCACAAGACGCAGGCCTCCTAATTGTCCCTAGAATTTCTAAGCAAACAGCTGGAGGCAGGGCTTTCTCCTATAGAGCTCCATTTTTATGGAACGGTCTGCCTACCCATGTCAGAGACGCAAACTCGGTCTCAACCTTTAAGTCTTTACTGAAGACTCATCTCTTCAGTGGGTCATATGATTGAGTGTAGTCTGGCCCAGGAGTGGGAAGGTGAACGGAAAGGCTCTGGAGCAACGAACCACCCTTGCTGTCTCTGCCTGGCCGGTTCCCCTCTTTCCACTGGGATTCTCTGCCTCTAACCCTATTACAGGGGCTGAGTCACTGGCTTGCTGGGGCTCTCTCATGCCGTCCCTGGAGGGGGTGCGTCACCTGAGTGGGTTGATTCACTGATGTGGTCATCCTGTCTGGGTTGGCGCCCCCCTTGGGTTGTGCCGTGGCGGAGATCTTTGCGGGCTATACTCAGCTTTGTCTCAGGATGGTAAGTTGGTGGTTGAAGATATCCCTCCAGTGGTGTGGGGGCTGTGCTTTGGCAAAGTGGGTGGGGTTATATCCTTCCTGTTTGGCCCTGTCCGGGGGTGTCCTCGGGTGGGGCCACAGTGTCTCCTGACCCCTCCTGTCTCAGCCTCCAGTATTTATGCTGCAGTAGTTTATGTGTCGGGGGCTGGGGTCAGTTTGTTATATCTGGAGTACTTCTCCTGTCCATTCGGTGTCCTGTGTGAATCTAAGTGTGCGTTCTCTAATTCTCTCCTTCTCTCTCTCGGAGGACCTGAGCCCTAGGACCATGCCCCAGGACTACCTGACATGATGACTCCTTGCTGTCCCCAGTCCACCTGGCCGTGCTGCTGCTCCAGTTTCAACTGACCTGAGCCCTAGGACCATGCCCCAGGACTACTTGACATGATGACTCCTTGCTGTCCCCAGTCCACCTGGCCGTGCTGCTGCTCCAGTTTCAACTGTTCTGCCTTATTATTATTCGACCATGCTGGTCATTTATGAACATTTGAACATCTTGGCCATGTTCTGTTATAATCTCTACCCGGCACAGCCAGAAGAGGACTGGCCACCCCACATAGCCTGGTTCCTCTCTAGGTTTCTTCCTAGGTTTTGGCTTTTCTAGGGAGTTTTTCCTAGCCACCGTGCTTCTACACCTGCATTGCTTGCTGTTTGGGGTTTTAGGCTGGGTTTCTGTACAGCACTTTGAGATATCAGCTGATGTACGAAGGGCTATATAAATAAATTTGATTTGATTTGACCACTCCAATACTGTGTATTGCTGTCCTTAAGCCATTTTGCCACAACTTTGTAAGTATGCTTGGGGTCATTGTCCATTTGGAAGACCCATTTGTGACCAAGCTTTAATTTCCTGACTGATATTTTGAGATGTTGCTTCAATATATCCACATAAATTTTCCTGCCTCATGATGCCATCTACTTTGTGAAGTGCACCAATCCCTCCTGCAGCAAAGCACCCCCACAACATGATGCTGCCACCCCTGTGCTTCATGGTTGGGATGGTGTTCTTTGTCTTGCAAGCATCCCCTTTTTTCCTCCAAACATAACGATGGTCATTATGGCCGAACAGTTGTTATATATTGGTTTCATCAGACCAGAGGACATTTCTCCTAAAAGTACAATCTTTGTCTCCTTGTGCAATTGCAAACTATAGTCTGGCTTTTTTATGGCGGTTTTGGAGCAGTGGCTTCTTCCTTGCTGAGCGGCCTTACAGGTTATGTCGATAAAGGGCTTGTTTTACTGTGGATATAGATACTTTTGTACCTGTTTTCTTTAGCATCTTTACAAGTCCTTTGCTGTTGTTCTGGGATTGGTTTGCACTTTTCACACCAAAGTGCGTTCTTCTTTAGGAGACGGAACGTGTCACCTTCCTGAGCGGTATGACGGATGCATGATCCCATGGTGTTTATACTTGCATACTATTGTTTGTACAGATGAACGTGCTACCTTCAGGCGTTTGGAAATTGCTCCTAAGGATGAACCAGAGTTGTGTAGGTCTACAATTTTTTTTCTGAGGACTTGGCTGATTTCTTTTGACTTTCCCATGATGTCAAGCAAAGAGGCACTGAGTTTGAAGGTAGGCCTTGAAATACATCCACAGGTACACCTCCAATTGACTCAAATTATGTCAATTAGCCTATCAGAAGCTTCCAAAGCCATGACATCTCTTTCTGAAATTTTCCAAGCTGTTTAAAGGCACAGTCAACTTAGTGTATGTAAACTTCTGACCCACTGGAATTGTGATACAGTGAATTATTTGTGAAATAATCTGTCTGTAAACAATTGTTGGAAAAATGACTTGTGTCATGCACAAAGTAGATGCCCTAACCGACTTGCCAAAACTAAAGTTTGTGATCATGAAATTTGTGGAGTGGTTGAAAAACGAGTTTTAATGACTCCAACCTAAGTGTATTTAAACTTGCCATACCAGGCAGTGATGCAACCCGTCAGGATGCTGTCGATGGTTCAGCTGTAAAACCTTTTTGAGGATCTGAGCCATGCTAAATCTTTTCAGTCTCCTGGGGGGGAATAGGTTTTCTCGTGCACTGTTCACAATTGTCTTGGTGTGCTTGGACCATGTTAGTTTGTTGGTGATGTGGACGCCAAGGAACCTGAAGCTCTCAACCTGCTCCACTACACCCCTGTCGATGAGAATGGGGGCGTGCTCAGTCTTCCTTTTCCTGTAGTCCGCAATCATCTCCTTTGTCTTGATCACATTGAGGTAGAGGTTGTTATCCTTGCACCACATGGTCAAATCAAATTTATTTATATAGCCCTTCGTACATCAGCTGATATCTCAAAGTGCTGTACAGAAATCCAGCCTAAAACCTCAAACAGCATGCAATGCAGGTGTAGAAGCACGGTGGTTAGGAAAAAACACCCTATAAAGGCCAAAACCTAGGAAGAAACCTAGAGAGGAACCAGGCTATGTGGGGTGGCCAGTCCTCTTCTGGCTGTGCCGGGTAGAGATTATAACAGAACATCGACAAGATGTTCAAATGTTCATAAATGACCAGCATGGTCAAATAATAATAAGGCAGAACAGTTGAAACTGGAGCAGCAGCACGGCCAGGTGGACTGGGGACAGCAAGGAGTCATCATGTCAGGTAGTCCTGGGGCATGGTCCTAGGCCTCAGGTCCTCCGAGAGGGAGAGAGAGGAGAGAATTAGAGAACACACACTTAGATTCACACAGGACACCGAATTGGACAGGAGAAGTACTCCAGATATAACAAACTGACCCCAGCCCCCCCGACACATAAACTACTACAGCATAAATACTGGAGGCTGAGACAGGAGGGGTCAGGAGACACTGTGGCCCCATCCGAGGACACCCCCAGACAGGGCCAAACAGGAAGGATATAACCCCACCCACTTTGCCAAAGCACAGCCCCCACACCACTAGAGGGATATCTTCAACCACCAACTTACCATCCTGAGACAAAGCTGAGTATAGCATACAAAGATCTTCGCCATGGCACAACCCAAGGGGTGGCGCCAACCCAGACAGGATGACCACATCAGTGAATCAACCCACTCAGGTGACACACCCCTTCCAGGGACGGCATGAGAGAGCCCCAGTAAGCCAGTGACTCAGCCCTGTAATAGGGTTAGAGGCAGAGAATCCCAGTGGAAAGAGGGGAACCGGCCAGGCAGAGACAGCAAGGGCGGTTCGTTGCTCCAGAGCATTTCCGTTCACCTTCCCACTCCTGGGCCAGACTACACTCAATCATATGACCCACTGAAGAGATGAGTCTTCAGTAAAGACTTAAAGGTTGAGACCGAGTGCGTCTCTGACATGTAGGGAGGCTAGCACTGGAGTAATATGATCAAATATTTTGGTTCTAGTCAGGATTCTAGCAGCCGTATTTAGCACTAACTGAAGTTTATTTAGTGCTTTATCCGGGTAGCCGAAAAGTAGAGCATTGCAGTAGTCTAACCTAGAAGTGACAAAAGCATCGATTAATGTTTCTGCATTTTTGAACAGAAAGTTTCTGATTTTTGCAATGTTACGTAGTTGGAAAAAAGCTGTCCGGTCTCTGAACTCCTCCCTATGGACTGTCTCATCGTTGTCGGTGATCAGGCCTACCACTGTTGTGTCATCTGCAAACTTAATGATGTTGTTGGAGTCGTGCCTGACTGTGCGGTCATGAGTGAACAGGGAGTGCAGGAGGGGACTGAGCACGCACCCCTGAGGGGCCCCCATGATGAGGATGAGCGTGACAGATGTGTTGTTACCAACCCTTACCACCTGTGGGCAGCCCGTCAGGAATCCAGGTTCCAGTTGCAGACGGAGGTGATTAGTACCAAGTTCCTTAGCTTAGTGATGAGCTTTGACGTCACTATGGTATTGAATGCTCAGCTGTAGTCAATGAATAGCATTTCACATAGGTGTTCCTTTTGTCCAGGTGGGAAAGGGCAGTGTGGAGTGCAAAAGAGATTGCATCATCTGTGGATCTGTTCGGGCGGTATGCAATTTGGAGTGGGTCTAGGGTTTCTGGGATAATGGTGTTGATGTGAGCCATTCCCAGCCTTTCAAAGCATTTCATGGCTACAGACGTGAGTGCTACGGGTCGGTAGTCAATTAGGCAGGTTACCTTGGTGTTCTTTGACACAGGGACTATGGTGGTCTGCTTGAAACATGTTGGTATTACAGACCCAGACAGGGAGATGTTGAAAATATCAGTGAAGACACTTGCCAGTTGGTCAGTGCATGCTCAGAGTACACGTCCTGGTAATCCGTCTGGCCCTGCGACCTTGTGAATGTTGACCTGTTTTGACCTGGTCTTACTCACATCGGCTGCGGAGAGCGTGATCCCACAGTTGTCCGGAACAGCTGATGCTCTCATGCGAGTTTCTTGCCTCGAATCGAGCATAGAAGTGATTTAGCTCGTCTGGTAGGCTTGTGTCACTGGGCAGCTCTCGGCTGTGCTTCTCTTTGTAGTCTGTAATAGTTTGCCACACCCGACAAGTGTCGGAGCCGGTGTAGTACGATTCGATCTTAGTCCTGTATTGAAGCTTTGTTTGTTTGATGGTTCGTCAGAGGGCAAAGCTGGATATCTTCCAGGTTAGAGTCCCGCTCCTTGAAGCGGCAGCTCTACCATGTAATCCAATACTTCTGGTTGGGGTATGTACATACAGTCACTGTGGGGACAACGTCATCGATGTACTTATTGATGAAGCCAGTGACTGATGTGGTGTACTTTTCAATGCCATCATAAGAATCCCGGAACATATTCCAGTCTGTGCTTGCAAAACAGTCCTGTAGTCTAGCATCTGCGTCATCTGACCACTTTTGTATTGGCCGAGTCTCTGGTGCTTCCTGCTTTCATTTATGCTTGTAAGCAGGAATCAGGAGGATAGAATTATGGTCAGATTTGCCAAATGGAGGGCGAGGGAGAGCTTTGTACGCATCTTTTTGAGTGGAGTATAGATGGTCAAGAATTTTTTTCACCTCTGGTAGCACATTTAACATGCTGATAAGGAAAGGCGGTCAAACTAATTTCAGTTTCCCCGCATGAATGTCCCCGGCCACCAGGAGCGCTGCTTCTGGATGAGCATTTTCCTGTTTGCTTATGGCGGTTTGCAGCTCAATGAGTAGTTTTAGTTCCAACATCGGGTCTGTGGTGGTATGTAGCCAGCTATGAAAAATACAGATGAAAAATCTCTAGTTAGATAGTGTGGTCTACAGCTTATCATGAGATAATCTACCTCAGGTGAGCAAAACCTTGACACTTCCTTAGATATCGTGCACCAGTTGTTGTTTACAAATACACATAGGCCCCTGCCCCGTGTCTTACCAGAGGCTTTTGTTCTATCCTGCCGATAGAGTGTATAACCCTCCAGCTGTATGTTATTCATGATGTCGTCCAGCCACAACTCGGTGAAACATAAACTATTACAGTTTTTAATGTCCCTTTGGCAGGATATACGTGCTTTGTTTGTCCCATTTATTTTACAGCAGTTAAACTTTGGCTAACTGTATGGATGGCAAAGGCAGATTAGCCACTCATCGCCTGATCCTCACAAGGCACCCCGATCTCTTTCTGCGAAGTCTGTTTCTTTCTCCAGCGAATGATGTGATGAGGGCCTGTTCGGGTGTTTGGAGTACTTTCTTCCCATCCAAGGAAAAATACATTCTTCGTCCAACTCGAGGTGAGTAATCGCTGTCCAGAAGCTCTTTTCGGTCATAAGAGACGGTAGCAGCAACATTATGTACAAAGTAAGTTACAAACAACGCGAAAAAACTAACAAAATAGCACGGTTGGTCAACCACCTTTTTTACCAGGTATATTGACAGAAAAAAACAACATATTGCACACCTGGGACCCGGGGAGGGGTTGCAGTGTAGAGGAGGAGAGAAGCTAGGGAAAAAAATTGTAAAGCTCGCACCATGCAACATTTTTTGGGGAGTAGTTTTCATGCTAGAAAAGGTTGGAGACCTCGGTTATAAACCATTTGCTAATCATTAGTTACGTATATTTTATTTTAAATGTAATAAGTACTTTATACATGTCTTCTCACAAAAAAATAGACATGCCATTGGTAGACATTCCAGCAAATCAAATCTAAGTTTATTGGTTGCTTACACAGAATTGCAGGTGCAGTGAAATGCTTGTGTTACGAGCTCCAACAGTGCAGTAGAATGTCTGTTTTTACGTTTTTCTATGCAAATGTATTATAAATATAGAACAGAAATACCTTATTTACATAATTATTCAGACCCTGCTATGAGACTCAACATTGAGCTCAGGTGCATCCTGTGTCCATTGATCATCTTTGAGATGTTTCTACAACTTTATTGGAGTCCACCTGTGGTAAATTAAATTGATTGGACATGATTTGGAAAGGCACACACCTGTCTATATAAAGTTTTGGGAATTGTCCGTAGAGCTCTGAGACAGGATTGTGTCGAGTCACAGATCTGGGGAAGGGTACCAACAAATGTCTGCAACAGCGAAGGTCCCCAAGAACACAGTGGCCTCCATCATTCTTAAATGGAAGAAGTTTGGAACCACCAAGACTCTTCCTAGAGCTAACTGAGCAATCGTGTGAGAAGGGCCTTGGTCAGGGAGGTGACCAAGAACCCGATGGTCACTCTGACAGAGCTCCATAATTCCTCTGTAGAGATGGGAGAACCTTCCAGAGGCACAACCATCTCTACAGCACTCCACCAATCAGGACTTTATGGTAGCGTGGCCATACGGAAGCCACTCCTTAGTAAAAGGCACATGACTGCCCACTTGGAGTTTGCCAAAAAGGCACTTAAAGGACTCTCAGACCATGGTCTGATGAATCCAAGATTGAACTTTTTGGCCTTAATGCCAAGCGTCACGTCTGGAGAAAACCTGGCACCATCCCTAAGGTGAAGCATGGTGGTGGCAGCATCATGCTGTGGGGATGTTTTTTAGGGACTGAGAGACTAGTTAGGATCGAGGGAAAGATGAACGGAGCAAAGTATAGAGAGATCAGGACCTCAGACTGGGGACAATGACCCTAAGCACACAACCAAAACAATGTAGGAGTGGCTTCAGGTCAAGTCTCTGAATGTCCTTGCGTGGCACAGCCAGAGCCCAGACTTGAACCCTATCAAACATCTCTGGAGAGACCTAAAAATAGCTGTGCAACGCTCCCCATCCAACCTGGCAGAGTTTGAGAGGTCCACCCATGTCCAAAATAATCCGTGACGGAATTCTAAACATCAGAACTACCGCTGCTCGTTATCCTACGCATTTCATTCTATCAATGACAGACACACAATCTGTCCACAAGAGATTGAGGAGTCCAGACTGCTTATGAGATAAGGAAACAAATATCTGAATACATTGTTTCGCTAAACTTTCCCATTACATTTACAGTTACTACCTTTTAAAGGCCCAGTAAAGGTGCCGCCAAACAAAGCCATTTGTGTTAATTGTCTGCCGTTAAAAGGCGAAAGCGCTGGAAGCGTTTAAAGGCTATACATGTAACATGTCTAACTCAATCACATATCAGTAATATTGAAGGAATAAAAATCCACTTGAGAAAAACTGTCCAGTGCAGCCAGCTGTTGTGTGTAGGGTACATCTCCCTGTTTTGTGATTAGTTCAAGTTTGAGAGGATTACAACATTTACAACACATTCACATTGCAACTCTTCCTCAAGTCCTTGCAACAGATGTGTCACAACCGTTTTTGTGAATGAAATGTTCAATACACTTCCCTTAAAGGTCCAATGCCGCTGTTTTTAACTGAATGTAAAATAATTTCTGGGTAACAATTAAGTACCTTACTACTTATTGTTTTAAATTAAAATGGCCAAAAAGAAACACGGCTTCTTAGCAAAGACTAATATCTGTGAGTGATACCAACACATCGGCTTCAATATCCGGTCCATGGGTGCACTATTGACCCCTGGACACACAAACACACACACAGTCTTGTACAACTAACCTTGTGGGGACACACAATTCTGTCCCATTCAAAATCCTATTTTCTCTAAACCTAACTCTAACCCATACCCTAACCCGAAAACATACCATACACCTCATTCTAACCCTAACACTAATTCTAACCTTAACCCTAAACACCCTAGAAATAGCATTTGACCTTGTGGGGACTAACAAAATGTCCCCAGTTGATCAAATTTTTGTTTGTTTACTATTCTTGTGGGGACTTCTGGTCCCCACAAGTATAGTTAAACACGTCCTCCTTCACTCACACACACACAGTACTACTGTCTAGACTGTTGAGAGTACTGCCTCGGGGTGCACTGCATGCCTCATGAGTTTGAAGCTCTCGCTCTCAGCAGGCCGTCGTGACTGACCTCTGTTCTCTCCACTCCATCCTCTCATCATCCCCACCCCTCCGTTTTCCCATCTTTTCATCTTCTTATCATCTGGCCATTTTGTGGTGATGGCAGATCTCTAATTACTCTGAGTCTTAATGCTGTGCCTCCTTTGAAATGACCAGCTATTTACAAGGCTGGCAAAGGGCATTTACGGAGGACGGTTTTTTGTTATAGTGTGTATGATTGTGGGTGTGTGGCTGTCTCTGTTTCTGTCTGTCTCTTTCTGCTCCTGTGTGTGTCTGTCTTTCTTTGTCTACATTTTAAAAATAAAAATGATTCCATGTACAGTTGTAAGACAACCAGCTGCAATAGGATTGGGAGTTTGCTCAACATTTGGGTAGATACAGTGACCTCTGTAATTATTAGGACAGTTTGGATCTGAAAGTGCATACTTTCAGCTTTAATTTGAGGGTATTTGTCTGTATTGGGTGAACGGTTTAGAAATTACCACATTTTTTTGTACATGGGCACCCCATTTTAGGGGACCAAACGTATTGGGACAAATTCACTTATGCGTTTGCTGTTTTTGGGGGTTCAGATTCATTTCTGCCCAATAGAAAAGAATGGCAAATAATTTGTGTCATTTTGGAGTCACCTTTATTGTAAATAAGAATAGAATATGTTACTAAACACTTCTACAACCAGAATACTTATGTAAATGTGATATTACATTTTTTTATAAATGAGCAAAAAAGTCTGTTTTTGCTTTACCATTATGGGGTATTGTGTGTAGATGGATGAGGGGGGGGAACGATTTAAACCTCTTAAGGATCAGACCCTTTTTTCAATTATCTCCTAAAATGATATCCCCAAATCTAACTGCCTGTAGCTCAGGACCTGAAGCAAGGATATGCATTTTCTTGATATAATTTGAAAGGAAACTCTTTGAAGTTTGTAGAAATGTGAAATGAATGTAGGAGAATATAACACATTAGATCTGGTAAAAGATAATACAAACAAAAAAACATGCGTTTTCTATTTAAAAAAAAAATCATCTTTGAAATGGAAGAGAAAGGCGATAACATCATATAGGAGTTTAGACGCAATTTAGATTTTGCAGTGTGTGTGCAAAGTTTCAGACTGATCCAGTGAAGCATTGCAATACGGCAAAATATTTGTCTGCCCAAATGTGCCGAATTGGTCAATTGATACATTTTCAAGTACATAACTATAGAGTGCATACAAAGATGATATGGTAAAACAAAATGTATGTTTACACACTCCCAGGAATGTCATACATTATGGATAATTAGCTTCCCTACAGAAAAAACACTAACCTTCACACATCTAGATGGTCAGGTGGGTGTGGGTCCAGAGACAACAGGGGTTCAAACTGTAGAACCCAGTTGCTACATTTGAATATAAAAATGAATTTTATCAAACAAAACTATGCTACATTTTATCTTTGGGACCCTCAGGATGACAAGTCAGAGCAAGATTACTGAATGTAAGTACATGATTTACCTTCAGAGGTGAATGTATCAAACCAATTTTTTAAAGAAATGTATTGTTTGATTGTTCCCCCATTTTAGGTGACCAAAAGACAAATTCACTGTGTATCAAAGTAGTAAAAGTATTTTGTCCCATATCAGATCAAATTTAATTTGTCACATACACATAGTTAGCAGTACTCTGCTGCCTGTGACTGGAACGAATTGCAAAAATCCCTGAAGTTGGAGACTTTTATCTCCCTCACCAACTTCGAAACATGTGCTATCTGAGCAGCTAACCGATCGCT
Source organism: Oncorhynchus masou masou (assembly GCF_036934945.1). Classification (NCBI taxonomy): domain Eukaryota; kingdom Metazoa; phylum Chordata; class Actinopteri; order Salmoniformes; family Salmonidae; genus Oncorhynchus; species Oncorhynchus masou. Next base: position 28,273,903 of record NC_088242.1, read on the forward strand.
GCAGCTGTACATAGTCTATTGGTAAATAACCCACCCATTTTCACCTACCTCATCCCCACAATGTTTTTATTTATTTACTTTTCTGCTCTTTTGCACACCAGTATCTCTACCTGTACATGACCATCTGATCATTTATCACTCCAGTGCTAATCTGCAAGGTTGTAATTATTCGCCTACCTCCTCATGCCTTTTGCACACAATGTATATAGACTCGCCTTTTTTGTACTGTGTTATTGACTTGTTAATTGTTTACTCCATGTGTAACTCTGTGTTGTCTGCTCACACTGCTAAGCTTTATCTTGGCCAGGTCGCAGTTGCAAATGAGAACTTGTTCTCAACTAGCCTACCTGGTTAAATAAAGGTGAAATAAAAAAAATAAAAAAAATAAAAAGATGTTAATGCAAGTGAAGCGAAATGCTTGTGCTTCTAGTTCCGACAATGCAGTAATGACCAACGAGTAATCTAACCTAACAATTCCACAACTACTACCTTATACACACAAGTGTAAAGGGATAAAGAATATGTACATAAAGATATGATTGAGTGATGGTACAGAACGGCATAGGCAAGATGCAGTAGATGGTATCGAGTACAGTATATACATATGAGATGAGTAATGTAGGGTATGTAAACATAAAAGTGGCATAGTTTAAAGTGGCTCGTGATACATGTATTACATAAAGATGGCAAGATGCAGTAGATGGTATAGAGTACAGTATATACCGTGGGGAGAACAAGTATTTGATACACTGCCGATTTCGCAGGTTTTCCTACTTACAAAGAATGTAGAAGTCTGTAATTTTTATCATAGGTACACTTCAACTGTGAGAGACGGAATCTAAAACAAAAATCCAGAAAATCACATTATGCTTTTTCTGTAATTATTTAGCATTTTATTTCATGACATAAGTATTTGATACATCAGAAAAGCAGAACTTAATATTTGGTACAGAAACCTTTGTTTGCAATTACAGAGATCATACCTTTCCTGGAGTTCTTGACCAAGTTTGCACACACTGCAGCAGGGAGTTTGGCCAACTCCTCCATACAGACCTTCTCCAGATTCTTCAGGTTGCGGGGCTGTCGCTGGGCATACGGCCTTTCAGCTCCCTCCAAAGATTTTCTATTGGGTTCAGGTCTGGAGACTGGCTAGGTCACTCCAGGACCTTGAGATGCTTCTTACGGAGCCACTCCTTAGTTGCTCTGGCTGTGTGTTTCGAGTCGTTGTCATGCTGGAAGACCCAGCCACGACCCCCCCGCCCCTCTTCTTACCAGAAAGATGCTTGTTTTTGTCAGCAAGATGCGTGATGCCATATGCCATATTCACAACTCGCAATGACTACATCAAGCTTGTGGCTCTACAAATTTGTTGGATGCATTTTCTGTTTGTTTTGGTTGTTTGTTAATTTGTTCCCAATATAAATTCATTGTTAATAATTTATTGTGTCATTTTGGAGTCACAATATTATTTAATTATATATTTCTAAATTGTTTTATTAACTCCCCCCCCACCCTCTTCCGGACACACACACACATTAAATCACTTTCATTGTAAATAGGAATAGACTCTGGGGAAGTCGATAAAGGGCTTCGTTGACAAAATCCAGAAGTATCCCTTTAATTGTGTATTGTAAACTGCTCGTGCAGATTCTCTCATGGGACCCTATTTACATTTCAGGGACCACACATGGGACTCGGACCCCAAGTTTGGGAACCACTGTACTACTAATCTGTTTCTAGAACCGCACCGCAATTGAGAATCGATTCACGTTTAGTTGGAGTATTTGGCTGTTTTGGCTGCCAGAGCCAATTCACCTCTAAACAGAACATGTAAGGTCATTGGACAATATGGAGTAACGTTAGGCTCCTTTTGTCCACTATTTACCAGTTCTCAGAGATTTTGTTTTTTTTTATTTTAGAGGATGTCTGACACAGCAGGAGTTGAGGGACATAAAAAATAGTGGTTCAAGTGAAATGTGGTTCAAGCATTTGCCTGCCGATCCTTCAATGAGTTTTAGGGACCACCCACTGTAGACATCTGAATACCAACATTTTTCACATGTCAAATTGATACGCACTCAGTTAGCAAATTATGTTCAGAGGTGCTAAGTACGCTTGGCCAGGAATGAGCATACCGGAACCATGATTCCACTTGTTCGAAGTGGCAGGCTCAATTATAACTCACATCAAGAATATTAGAGTTCTGAGCGTTCATCAATGCTAGGAGTGCAATAATATGTGGGTAAAGAATAATTAACCAAATAAAAAGGCGAGTAAGCGCTATTTCACAAATAAAAAGGTACATAGACAGCATTTACGTGCATTTACCCTCCACTAGATCCCTGATGATAATGTGGGGAGTGGTTGTGAGCCAACATTCATTATTTAACACAACAAGCTTATTCAAATTCACCTCACATGTACAATTGCAAGGTAACCAGCTGCAATAGGATTGTGAGTTTGCTCAACATTTAGGCATATATACTGAACAAAAATATAAATGCAAAATGTATAGTAAAGTGTTGGTCCCTTGTTTCATGAGCTGAAATAAAAGATCGCAAAAAATGTTCCATACGCACAGAAAGCTTATTTCTTACATATTGTGGCAAAGAAGGGGTTGAGTGGTAAATGGCAAATATGTGAGAGCAGAACTAATAACCTTCTCTGCCCAATCACTAAAATGGCTACCCCTGTCAGAACTACAGATCACAAAATGGCCGACCACAAACTACAAGTCCCAGAAGCAAGGGGAACCCTCAGAAGGTGGAGCCAACCCACAGATAAAGGGTCAAGAAAAACCAGGAAGAGAAGAAGAGAGTGCTGGAAGGATCTATGATCAATAGAGAAAGAGACAATAGAGATTGGCTGGATTTACCGTGTATGAGCTGGACTGTTTTGGACTTACCTGTTGGCGTTTGGACCTGGACCTACCGAGAACCCGATTCGTGTACCGAACCCTGCTATCCTTGACCTCGCCTACGGCCTGGGTGGACCAGGACGAAGAAACAAACACACAGGTGCTGTCCTGTTCGAAAGAACTCTCATTCTTGGGTGATTTGGTGACAGTTTACCATTTAGTTTGTGACAAACGCTCCTAACCTTGAAGAGGTTTGCCACAATATTTTGTGCGCAAATTTGTTTATCCCTATTGGTGAGCATTTCTCCTTTGCCAAGACAATCCATCCACCTTACAGGTGTGGCATATCAAGAAGCTGATTAAACAGCATGATCATTACACAGGTACACTTTGCGCTGGGGCAGTTTTGTCACAATGTCACAAATATCTCGAGGGAGCATGCAATTGGCATGCTGACTGCAGGAATGTCCACCTGAGCTGTTGCCAGAGAATGTAATGTTAATTTCTCTATTATAAACCTCCTCCAATGTCATTTTAGAGTATTTTAAAGTACGTCCAACCGGCCTCACAACCACAGACCACGTGTAACTACGCCAGCCCAGGACCTCCGTATCTGGCTTCTTCACCTGCGTCTGAGACCAGCCACCCGGACAGCTGATGAAACCGAGGAGTATTTCTGTCCTTTTGTGGGGTAAAAACTCATTCTGATTGGCTGGGCCTGGATCCCCAGTGGGTGGGCCTATGGCTGCGCCCCTGCCCAGTCATGTGAAATCCATAGATTAGGGCCTAATGAATGTATTTCAATTTATTGATTTCCTTTTATGAACTGTAATACAGTAAAATCATTGAAATTGCATTTATTTAACCAACATATGGTGTTGCTTTCCAAAGGCAAAGATGTCATTTGTAATTTGACTCAACAAGTGTTTATACATTCAGCTTACTGTGAGCAAAGTTTGTTGAGTTAACAAACGTTCACACATTAGCTCAATGTCTTCTCCTTCTGAAGTCCACCCAATTCACAGAATAACACTGACTAAGCAATTGGTTTAAGTTGGCTTTTTATAGTGTATGAGTGTACGTTCAAGGCACCTTTAGCAGCTGCCAGTCAGTCATTCCTTCCATCCATCTGTCCATCCATCAGTCAGCCAGTCAGTCGTTCATTCATCAGTCCCACCTGAATGTCAGACAGCCACTCTCCTGTCCCGCTCTAATAAACCAATCAAGGCTGAGTAACAGCCTTCCCTACCACAGCATGATGTGAAATAATGTCCAGAGTGCATCATTGATTCGTTAACTCCACCATTAATAGAGACGTTCTATGCTCTTTTCCTCCGAGCCACTCATTACACACACACACACACACACACACAAAGTTGAGAGAAGTCATTACAGCCCAAGCTCATAGGACACCATTACCCAGACTGCATCATTAATCAATCTCTAAACACGCCGTAGTTACCTCTCCGCCACAGCCTCAGAGGATAGTGAGATGAAGGGGAGAACGGCACTGTGAATAATTATGTTTATCAATGTCTGACATCTCACACATAGTGTGGTGATGTTACCTTGAGGCAAATTGTCTGGTATAATTGCAAATGTCAGAAATGCTCTGATTATGAGAAACCTAAGAGATGATTGCCAAGTGATGTTGAGGGTATAAAAAAGGCAAATAGCAATTCCCCCAGAGTGCTTTATAGTCACGAATTACAGGTTACCCAGTCATCGCAGATAATGACACCAAGGAAACGTCTTATGGTATAAGATTAGGTTTATAACAATCCATACATCAAAATTGGAAAACTAGGTTAATATGCAATCTAAGCCCCCCCTATATCAACCTCCTGGCCCCGTTCTTTCTTGTCAAACTGATCTTTGAAAGGAAAACGTGTTTGTTAACATTTTCAAAGCTGCCTTTCTTTGCAGGTTAAAAGGAGTCGAGACACAGGTGGCAGAATAGACTCCACAATTACACAGCAGATAGGCCTGTAATCGCAATGCCAGGACAGCCACAGAGTTTGAAGGTAAAATCTCATCTGGGTGTTATAGAAAAAAGGTCAGCCCAAAGCCATATGGTGCTGACTTTTAGTATTACACCTCAGAGGTCAGGTTTCAACGTCCACACATGGGCTCCAGCTGCTGCATATCACACAGGGATAATGTTGAGTGGATAATGCTGAACGTGACCGGGATAACATATATAGGGATAATGTGATGAGGCTGATAAATGTAAAATGCATCAGATTTATTCTAGGAACAATATAAGACCTATAATATACACGTATTTGTAACTTATTCCTTGCCACCCAATCTGAAACTAACTGCAGCTAATTGTTAAGTGTTGCAGTCATTTCAGTCGCTGTAGTAGCTAACGTCTATGGTGTTGAGCCATCCTGGTTGATAGACACACTGGCTTCACTCAAAGCCAGTGGCATGTCAAGTCAAATAAAATAAAATTGTATTTGTCACATGCGCCGAATACAACAGGTGTAGGAGCTTACAGTGAAATGCTTACTTACAAGCCCTTAACTAACAATGCAGTTTTAAGAAAAATACAACACAAAAAAATAAATAAAAGTAACAAATAATTAAAGAGCAGCAGTAAAATAACAATAGCGCAGCTACTGTATATCCAGGGGGTACCGGTACAGAGTCAATGTGTGGTGGCACCGGTTAGTCGAGGTAGTATGTACATGTAGGTAGAGTTATTGAAGTGACTATGCACAGATAATAACAGAGAGTAGCAGCAGCATAAAAGAGGTGGGGGTAATGCAAATAGTCTGGGTAGCCAGTTGATTAGATGTTCAGGAGTCTTATGGCTTGGGGTTAGAAGCTGTTTAGAAGCCTTTTGGACCTAGACTTAGCGTTCCGGTACTGCTTGCCATGCGGTAGCAGAGGGAACAGTCTATGACTAGGGTGGCTGGAGTCTTTGACAATTTTTAGGGCCATCAAATCAAAGTTTATTTGTCACGTGTGCAGAATTCAACGGGTGTAGACCTTACAGTGAAATTCTTACTTACAGGCTCTAACCAATAGTGCAAAAAAGGTATTAGGTGAACAATAGGTAGGTAAAGAAATAAAACAACAGTAAAAAGATCAGCTATATACAGTAGCGAGGCTATAAAAGTAGCAAGGCTACATAGACACCGGTTAGTCAGGCTGATTGAGGTAGTATGTACATGTAGATATGATTAAAGTGACTATGCATATATGATGAACAGAGAGTAGCAGTAGTGTAAAAGAGGGGTCGGCGGGTGGTGGGTGGGACAATGCAGATAGCCCGGTTAGCCAATGTGTGGGAGCACTGGTTGGTCGGCCCAATTGAGGTAGTATGTACATGAATGTATAGTTAAAGTGACTATGCATATATGATAAACAGAGAGTAGCAGCAGCGTAAAAAGAGGAGCTGGGGGGTGGCACACAATGCAAATAGTCTGGGTACCCATTTGATTACCTGTTCAGGAGTCTTATGGCTTGGGGGTAAAAACTGTTGAGAAGCCTTTTTGGCTGGGGTCTTTTAGGGCCTTCCTCTGACACCACCTGGTGTAGAGGTCCTGGATGGCAGGCAGCTTAGCTCCAGTGATGTACTGGGCCATACGCACTACCCTCTGTCGTGCCTTGCGGTCAGAGGCCGAGTATTTGCCGCCAGGCAGTGATGCAACCGGTCAGGATGCTCTCGATGTTGCAGCTGTAGAACCATTTGAGGATCTCAGGACCCATGCCAAATTATTTTAGTTTCCTGAGGGGGAATAGGCTTTGTCGTTCCGTCTTCACAACTGTCTTGGTGTGTTTGGACCATTCTAGTTTGTTGTTGATGTTGACACTAAGGAACTTGATGCTCTCAACCTGTTCCACTACAGCCCTGTCGATGAGAATGAGGGCGTGCTCGGTCCTCCTTTTGCTGTAGTCCACAATCATCTCCTTAGTCTTGGTTACATTGAGGGATAGGTTGTTATTCTGGCACCCCCCAGCCAGGTCTCTGACCTCCTCCCTATCTGTCTCGTCATTGTCGGTGATCAGGCCTCCCACTGTTGTGTCGTCTGCAAACTTAATGATGGTGTTGGAGTCGTGCCTGGCCATGCAGTCGTGGGTGAACAGGGAGTACAGGAGGGGACTGAACACGCACCCCTAGGGAGCACCAGTGTTGAAGATCAGCGTGGCAGATGTATTGCTACCTACCTTCACCACCTGAGGGCGGCCCGTCAGGAAGTCCAGGATCCAGTTGCAGAGGGAGGTGTTTAGTCCCAGGATCCTTAGCTTAGTGATGAGCTTTGAGGGTACTATAGTGTTGAACGCTGAGCTGTAGTCAATGAATAGCATTCTCACATATGTGTTCCCTTTGTCCAAGTGGGAAAGGGCAGTGTGGAGTGCAATAGAGATTGTATCATCTGTGGATCTTTTTGGGCGGTATGCAAATTGGAGTTGGTCTAGGGTTTCTGGGATAATGGTGTTGATGTGAGCCATTACCAACCTTTCAAAGCACTTCATGGTTATGGACGTGAGTGCAACGGGTCGGTAGTCAGTTAGGCAGGTTGCCTTTGTGTTCTTGGGCACATGGACTATGGTGGTATGCTTGAAACATGTTGGTATTACAGACTCAATCAGGGACATGTTGAAAATGTCAGTGAAGACACCTGCCAGTTGGTCAGCACATGTCCGGAGCACACGTCCTGATAATCCGTCTGGTCCCACAGCCTTGTGTATGTTGACCTGTTTAAAGGTCTTACTCACATCGGCTACGGAGAGCGTGATCACACAGTCTTCCTGAACAAGTGTGATTTAGCTCATCTGGTAGGCTTGTGTCACTGGGCAGCTCGCGGCTGTGCTTCCCTTTGTAGTCTGTAATAGTTTGCAAGCCCTGCCACATAAGACGAGCATCGGGCCGGTGTAGTATGATTCAATCTTAGCCATATATTGACGCTTTGCCTGTTTGATGGTTCGTCGCAGGGCAGGATTTCTTGTAAGCTTCCGGGTTAGAGTCCCGCACCTTGAAAGCGGCAGCTCTACCCTTTAGCTCAGTGCGAATGTTGCCTTCTGGTTGGGGTAATTTTTACAGTTCCATAGTTTAGCATCTGCTTCATCTGACCACTTTTATAGACCGAGTCACTGGTGCTTCCTGCTTTAATTTTTGCTTGTAAGCAGGAATCAGGAGGATAGAGTTGTGGTCGGGTTTACCAAATGGATGGTGAGGGAGAGCTTTGTACGCGTTTCTGTGTGTGGAGTACAGGTGATATAGAATTTTTTTCCCCCTCTGGTTGCCGCCTTCTGATACCGCCTGATATGGAGGTCCTGGATGGCAGGAAGCTTGGCCTCAGTGATGTACTGGGCTGTATGCACTACCTTCTGTAGCACCTTGCGGTCGAAGTCCAAGCAGTTTCCATACCAGGCAGTGATGCAACCGGTCAAGATGCTCTTAGTGGTGCATCTGTAGAACCTTTTGAGCATCTGAGGACCCATGACACATTTTTTCAGTCTCCTGAGGGGGAACAAGGTGTTGTCGTGCCCTCTTCACAACTGTCTTGGTGTGTTTGTATCATGACAGTTAATTGGTGATGTGGACACCAAGGAACTTGAAACTATCGACCCGCTCCGCTCCACTACAGCCCAATCGATGTTAATGGGGGCCTGTTCGGCCTGCCTTTTCCTGTAGTCCACGATCAGCTCCTTTGTCTTACTCACTTTGAACGAGAGGTTGTTGTCCTAGCATCACACTGCCAGGTCTCTGACCTCCTCTCTGTAGGCTGTCTCATCATTGTCGGTAATCAGGCTTACCAATGTTGTGTCATCAGCAAATTTAATGATGGTGTTGGACTCATGTTTGGCAGCACAGTCGTGGCTGAACAGGGAGTACAGGAGGGGACTAAGCACGCACCCCTGAGGGACCCCTGTGCTCACAATTTCATAGTATTTTTCCAATCTCATTGTGTGGAAATACATATAAAACAAAGGAAAATCACATTTTTGCCTCCACTGGGCCTTTAATTTGAGCCAGTTTGCTATTCTACCTTTATTTAACCAGGTAGGCCAGTTCTGGCCTACCTGCTACAGCAACAGGAAATGTGAATTTTATGTTGATTATAATTCATATACATTTTTGTAGTAGTTGATACATTTTTTTGTAAGGGAAAATCAAACCTGAAATTTCAAAGGGGAAATTACAAACTTCAGAAGCCCTACCTCAAATGCACCAAAAAAATGTAACATAGCCCCACATTGCAGGAAAGTTCTCCTGCAACAGGGTGATCAAATTAAGATCCAACTGAGCACAGAAGTCAGTTCAATGCCTAGTTTTGGTTTACATTTGGTTGAGGTGTCAATTAACCCGAATTCAACGTGAAATCAACAAAAAATGTCAATGTTATTGGATTTAGATAAAAATTTGTGTGAAATAAATACAAAATCCCCTTACGTCCATTACTTTTTTTCAAATCCAATCAGTTTTCCACATTGATTCAACGTCATGACATTGCATTTTCGGGTTGAAATGACATGTAACAACATTGATTCAACCAGTTTTTGACCCGTGGGATCCTACATCTGTATGGCCTAGCAGCCTGGGGAGCACTGTGTCATTCCAAACCACTCCTCCATGTTCAGCTAATTCAATTAAATACAGCCTGCTGGTCTCCCTCTTGGGAGTTTGGGAGTTGATGAAAAGAAAATAACGAAGGCTCGAACCTAATTGGATTTGCAAATAAAGGTATAGTTGTATTGAGAGCGTACCACTTGGATTTATAGTGTGCTTGTGTTGTCACAAAAACAATTGGTTTTAATCAGCTGTTAAGGCCATTAGGACAGGGTTGGTAAGAATGCAACCAGAGGCAAACAAACAATTAATATTTTATGGACTGTTTAGAGCGGAATTACTGATGCATATCCAAGGCTTATTATTTTGTGGAAACAGTTTCAAAGTTGTTGAAATTTTGGTAGCTTAAATATGTCAAACTTAGTAATTTAGAAAACTGCTGTGTCACCGTACAGAGCAAACGGTTTTCTGCTCCTCTCCTCCACCTTTTCTGTATAGCACACTTTCTTTCTTTCCCCCTCTCTCTCTGCCCCCAGCTTTCTCTCACTCCCTCTCTCTGATACACTCCATCACTCAAACTTCAGTCTCCGATCTCTGACTCGTGACTCAGAAGTTAAAATGTCACACTTTTTACAAATAATATTAACTGGTTGCCCAAATGACATCCCTACAGTCTGTATTTTACCTCTGTGGAAGATAGAGATAATGTTATAGGAGGGCGGTCGCACCCAGGTCAATCAGAAATTCAGTTTGCTTCCTCCCAAGGTTTCTTCCTTCCTGGTGTTTTGTTTTCTTTCCACAATTTCCTTGGCTTGCTTTTTTGAGAATTTTAGTAATGGGCTGACGTTAAGCACTTGTTGGCAAATTAAGTAGCAAAATTACCCATAAAAGATACAATCTGACTGATAGATTGAGATGTATCCAACAGCCCAATCATCAAGCCTTCAAAAATACTTTCCTGTCGACCCCAATGAGTGATGTGAGTTATCAGGACCGTCAAGAATGCGTACACACTTTTGTATAACTGAAATGACAGACATTTCACCTTGCCAATCGTATTTCACCTTGCCAATTGTATAGGCTTTAGTTCTGTCCCACTCAACAGTATTCCCAGTGTCTAGGACTGGCATTTGTCAGCACAACCACAGCTCTATATAGGCTGTTTCTCACTCAGAATGGGGCTGAAACACACCAGTCAGCACCATAATGCAGAGAAGCGTTATATTACAGGGAAAACCCCTTCTCATTTAGCTCCAGAGACCCCACTACTTCACCGAATAAATTGTTTCTTTTTTGAGATTTTCATGAAGGCTGCTGGTCATTAACAGTAACAAGGTGCACTACATCGACCCTGCAGTGACAGTCAATACAAGGTTCTGGATATGAAAAATATTTTCAGTCACTCTTGAAATGCAACTGGAGGTTCAATAAAAATGGGGTCTTTTATTATGTTTGTTTTTTTGCGTGACTTAATGTCTTCGATGTATACCATGGACCTCTTATTTCTTATTTTCATAGTTATTTTTATTTTCGTATTTGTTAGTTTTTTATATAGAATACTGCACTATTAGGCAATGCTTGCAAGTTAAGCATTTCATTGTACTTGTGCATGTGACAAAAAAACCTGAAACTTAGTAATGAGAAGGATGGTATGGAATGTATAGCAGCTGTATTACGGGATCTTGACCAATTCAGCTATTTTCACTGTTTTTCTGCGCAGATCTGAACTTTTTTGTACATAATGTTTCCGCCATCATTTCCTATGACCGAAAAGAGCTTCTGGACATTAGAACAACCATCACTAACCTGTTATTTGTTTGATTTAGTTGGTCAGGACGTGAGTTGGGTGTTTTTCTGTGTTCGGTCTAGTATGGTTCTCAATCATCAGAGGCAGGTGTCGTTAGTTGTCTCTGATTGAGAATCATACTTAGGTAGCCTGGGTTTCACTGTTGTTTTGTGAGTGATTGTTTCTGTGTCTGTGTTTGTTCGCCACACGGTACTGTTTCGGTTTTGTTCACGTTTATTGTTTTTGTATTAGTGTTCATGTTGAGTTTTTTCATATTAAAAACATGGACACTTACCACGCCGCATCTTGGAAAACCCTTACAGCGGGGCAGGATATACTGCTCACCCCCGGGCCTGGCCACAATCACTGACACTCAGAAGAGAAGGAGTCGGCGATATAGGGGTCGGCGTGCTGGCTCCCTGATGAAACTGTGGCTTTGAGTAAATAAACCACCTCTAACCTCTGTTCTTTTTGGCGAATGTACAATGACTGGAGAACAATGTAAACAAGCTCAGTTCGAGACTATCCTGTCAATGGGACCTAAAAACTGTAATATAATATGTTTCTCTGAAACTTGTCTGAACAAGGTAATGAATAATCTACAACTAGCTGGTTTTTCTATGCATTGGCAGGACAGTCTGTCAACATCGGGTAAGCTCAAGGGGAGTGGTGTGTGTCTCTTTGTTAACAACAGCAGGTGCGCAATCTCTAATATGAAGGAAGTCTCAAGGTTCTGCTCCCCTGAGTTAGAATACTTCATGATAAGCTGTAGACCATACTATTTACCAAGAGAGTTTTCATCTATATTTTCGGAGCTGTCTATTTACACACTCCAAACCGATGTTGACACTATGTCGGCACTCAACGAGCTGTATAGGGCCATAAACGAACAAGAAATGCTCACCGAGGCAGTGCTCCTAGTTGCCAGTGATTTTAATGCAGGAAAACTGAAATCCATTTGACCTATTTTCTACCAGCATGTCACCTATACAACGAGAGGCAAAACAACTCTAGATCACCTTTACTCCACACACTGAGGGGCATACAAAACTCTCCCTCACCCTCCATTTGCCAAATCTGACCATAACTCTGTCCTCCTGATTCCTGCTTACAAGCAGAAGCTCAAACAGGAAGTACCAGTAACACACTCAATACGGAAGTGGTCCAATGAAGCGGATGCTAAACTACAGGACTGTTTCGCTAGCATAGATTAGAATGTGTTCCGGGACTCTTCCAATGGCACTAAGGAGTTTACCACATCAGTCACCGGCTTCATTAATAAGTACATGGATGACGTCATCCCCACAGTGACTGTCCATACATATCCCAACCAAAAGCCATGGATTACAGGTAACATCCTCACTGAGCTAAAAGCTAGAGCTGCCGCTTTCAAGGAGCAGGACACTAACCTGGATGCTTATAATCACAGTGCGTTGTCTTCATATCCCTCAGCAAGGTCACAGAGGAGTGTGTGTCACCCCACTTACCGTCTCACGCTTCAGAAAGACACACAGCTCCTTCCCTGATTCCAACATCACATCACACAGCTCTGACGGAGCCAAGTCACCCTGGATTAGACAAGTCAATAGATAATGTATCCATCTATCTCATGCAGACAATGCATTCTCAATTAGCCTTTATCTCTATTGGTTTGAATAGGAGGGTCACTTCTACCTACCATAATTCTAGAATGAAGAGGAAACCTGAGTGAGGAGATTTGGACAAGGTGGTCTGGGGTGTGAAGATATACTCAGTCTTGGCTGGCAATGCCCAGGGACACCTTGTTGGATTCTGACAGGCCAGGTAATCCAAACTAAATTTATTTGAGCTCTTATAATATTTCACATGATGGATGTCGCATTGGTTTTCGTCCCTGGTAAAAGGCTGAATTTAATAGAGATTCAATGTAATTAGAAAAGTATATTGATGTGATAAAAAAATAATGTAAGGACAAAATATTTTAAAAGGGGTGGTGGCTGATTTTGCCTAATCAGGAGAGGGAATTGAGAGGGAGAGAGAGAGAGAGAATGAGACAGACAGGCAGAGTGTTAGAGGGAGAGAAAAAGAGGGGGACTGAGAAAGACAGGGAAAGATGAGAGATGGGGACAGAGGGGCAGAGTGTTAGAGGGAGTGAAAAAGAGGGGGACTGAGAAAGACAGGGAAAGATGAGAGATGGGGACAGAGGGGCAGAGTGTTAGAGGGAGTGAAAAAGAGGGGGACTGAGAAAGACAGGGAAAGATGAGAGATGGGGACAGAGGGGCAGAGTGTGATGGAGTGTCTGGTAAGATAGAGTTCAGGACAGGTGAAGTCCCTGTAGATAAAATATAAAAGCTTGGTGGCTCGACCCAAAGCAGAGACAGATGAGAGATAGAGAATGAGAGTGACAGAGAGAGAGAAAGAGACAGAGTTGGACTATCTGATCAAAGATAAAAGCTAGGTGGCTGGACTCAAAGCCGAGCCTGTCTGATATGTGACGGATGAATGCTGCCACATTGGGAACACTTCAATAGAAAAGGAGCACAAATGTAGAAATGGTGCCACATCTGTCTGGCTACTGCACTGAGACTGAGACAGGTGTGACATGTCACATGGGGACACTAGCTGGCTGCATTTCATTTCCAAAAATGTGTCCCCCCCTGCCCCTTCTGTCATTTTGGCTAATCTGACTGAGATGAGAGGATAACCAGCTCCATCCCGTTTCCAATGTACTTCTCTCATCTATCCAGACCATAGATTGACATAATCGAAGCCTATCAAATCAATGAAGGGGAGTGAGGTCAGATGGGAGGGAAAATAACATCTCTGTGTATTGAGACAGAACCAGGATGAGTGTGTTCTATACTGAACAAAAATCTAAACGTAACATGTAAAAAGTGTTGGTCCCATGTTTCATGAGCTAAAATAAAAGATCCCAGAAATGTTCCATATTGCACAAAAAGGTATAGATTAGGGCTTGATGAATTTACTTCAATTGACTGATTTCCTTATATCAACGTAACTCAGTAAAATTGTTGAAACGGTTGCATGTTGAGTTGATGTTTTTGTTCAGTATAGTAGCTGTGTGTTCTATTGACTATGTGTTCTACTGAATAAGAACCGGGGATAAGATCAGTGATGAGTGGATTAGCGTGAGTCAGAACAATCCGTCTGACCCTGGTTGGGAGGCTCGCTGACCCGAGGTCGCCTTGCCACTTCCGGGTGTGTGTGTGTGAGAGTGAGAGAGATGTCTTAAGTCCATCTAATTTTTTATATAGAAGACATCACGAGCGGTGCAGCGGTACAAGGCACTGCATTTCAGTGCTAGAGGCATCACTACAGACCCTGGTTTGATTCCTGGCTGTACCACAAACGGCCGTGATTGGGAGTCCCATAGGGCAGTGCACAATTGGCCCAGAGTTGTCCAGGCTAGGGTTTGTCCGGGGTAGGCTGTTTGTTCTTAACTGACTTGCCTAGTTAAATAAAGGTGAAATATAAAGTAAAAAACTCCTGTCACCTCTCAAACCCTCTCTTTCTGTATAACTGATCAGTTTAGTCCTGACATCCACACATGCACTGTAAAGGGGTTGCCAGTGAGCTTTGCAAGTGTTCATTTAAAAAATGTATTTGATATTTTTCGATCATTTAGCAGACATTCTTATCACACTACAGTCCCATCAAAGTTCAGATACCAATGCCGCAAATTTGAGGTGATAGTGCGGCCACGAAATTGTGAACTGCTATAAAAAGTGGTATAGAAAAGTATGTTATATTTTGAAAACACGAATTACAGCTCTCGACAGTATCGTGTTACAAAATGCATTGGATTGTAGTTCAGGCCTGTAAAGCAGAAATTAGAATATACTCAAACGTTATTAAAAAGTAATTAAATACGTATTTCAAATATGTACATGTACTGTAACAGAAATACTGCCCATCTCCTGTTGTATGGCTTGTGGTGTTGGGTGGCAGTATTGTGTGGGGTGTATGGTGTTATATAACCTCTATAGGGTATCAACTGTGCTGGGTGCTCTCTATCACTAGCAGAGCGGGAAGCCAGGGTGATTACCTAGGCCCTTAATTTACCACTTCTGGGCCCCATGGGCATTCCCCAGTAGGATCAGTCCTCCATAGGAAGACATTGGATTCTACAGTATTTGAACAAAAGGCTGTGAAGTATTTGTAGTTAATCATATCAGTAATGTTAGTTTATCATGTCAGAGCTGTAGTTCCGCCCACCGGTGAAGTGGAGCAGAGCATGCTGGGCGATCTCCAGCTCAGAGGAGAAAATCAGCTCGAGAGATGTCAACCGAGCGAAAGTTCCAGCCGTCCTTGTGTTTTCCCAACACTTAGTTTCATTGTATTAGCCAAGGCCAGTGAGCATCCTTGTTGATATGTAAGTACATATTTCACATCTTACAGGTGTTTGAAGATGGACTCTGCGACCATAATGTAATTCTGCGAGCTAGCTATTGTGAGCTGGCTAGCTCTGTTTTAGTTGTCAGATCATTCCGGTCATTTAACCCTGTATTTGTAAAGGATAATGTCCCCTGGTGCATTGTTTGTATGCTCTGTAATTATTATATGGGTATTACACTGTGCAAGTTCATTGTGCAGTTGTAGCCCTGCATTGAAGATGGTGCTGTGCTTTGTAGTACACGTGCGGCAGCACCCCTTTGATCTCAAATTAGTGCAGTCACAGTCACATAGTACTGCGCTGTATGGTCCTGTATAGCATTAAGTCATCATAGTCATGTTATAGCCATGCATATTGTTTATAAGTTATGTGAATTGGAGATTGTATTCTGTCATTCACAATTGTATCTTTGTTTATCTCTATACTTGCAGACACACACACACACACACACACACTTTGGTTGAAGCAAGTTGCCAGACCAATACGTGCCTTAGCCCATCCATACTACATACAGTGTGCGGTGCTGTCCGTGCCTGTGCATCTTCAGTGTTATTAAACCACCTCAACTGGAATCCTACCTGTTTGTCATCTGTGCCCTTACCAGCACACTGGAGCGAACACATGAAGTCAAACCTAACCTAAAGAATATACAGCCCTCACAGTATTTCAAATAAATGTTTCAAGGACAAAATAACATGTATTTAAGTATTTTTTGTTGTTGTGGAGTCAGTAATATTTGCAATCTATTAAGAGAAATAATTTAATGATTTTTTGTAAATTTATACACTACCGGTCAAAAGTTTTAGAACACCTACTCATTCAAGGGTTTTTCTTTATTTGTACTATTCATCTACTTTGAGAATAATAGTGAAGACATCAAACTATGAAATAACACATATGGATTTGTGTAGTAACCAAAAAAGGTGTTAAACAAATCAAATTATATTTTATATTTGAGATATACAGAAGATATCCATTTTGGTAAAAGATCAAGTCCATATTACTGCAAGAACAGCTCAAATAAGCAAAGAGAAACAACAGTCCATCATTACTTTAAGACATGAAGGTCAGACAATCTGGAAAATTTCAAGAACTTTGAAAGTGTATTCAAACGCAATCGCAAAAACCATCAAGTGCTATGATGACACTGGCTCTCATGAGGACCACCACAGGAATGGAAAAACCAGAGTTACCTCCGCTGCAGAGGATTAGTTCATTAGAGTTACCAGCCTCAGAAATTGCAGTTCAAATAAATGCTTCACAGAGTTCAAGTAACAGACGCATCTCAACATCAACTGTCCAGAGGAGACTGTGTAAATCAGGCCTTCATGGTCAAATTGCTGCAAAGAAACCACTACTAAAGGACACCAATATGTCTTTTGGTCTGGAGTCCAAATTGGAGATCTTTGGTTCCAACAGCTGTGTCTTTGTGAGACACGATGTGGGTGAACGGATGATCTCCGCATATGTTTCCCACCATAAAGCATGGAGGAGGAGCTGTTATGGTGTGGGGGTGCTTTGCTGGTGACACTGTAATTTATTTAGAATTCAAGGCACACTTAACCAGCATGGCTACCACAGCATTCTACGGTGATACGCCATCCCATCTGGTTTGCACTTAGTGGGACTTTCAACTGTTTTTTGACAGGACAATGACCCAACACACAGCATTCTGCAGCGATACGCCATCCCATCTGTTTTGTGCTTAGTGGGACTATCTATTATTTTCAACAGGAGAATGATCCAAAACACACCTCCAGGCTTTGTAAGGGCTATTTTACCAAGAAGGAGAGTGATGGAGTGCTGCATCAGATAACCTGGTGTCACGATCTTGGAAATGAGCGGACCAAGGCGCAGTGTGAGTATAGTTCCACATATTTATTTAAGTGAAACTAACAACACAAAATATCAAAACTTACAAAGACTGTGGCGACGTAGTGCTCAAACACACGAACACAAACAATATCCCACAAACACAGGTGGGAAAAATGCTACCTAAATATGATCCCCAATTAGTGCAACAATTACCAGCTGCCTCTAATTGGGAACCAAACCAAAACACCAACATAGAAATGTTCAACTAGAACACCCCCTCGTCACACCCTGACCTACTACACCATAGAAACAAGGGCTCTCTATGGTCAGGGCATGAAACCTGGCCTCCACAATCACCCGACCTCAACCAAATGTAGATATTTTTTATTTATTTAACCTTTATTTAACTATACAAGTCAGTTAATAACACATTTTCAATGATGGCCTAGGAACAGTGGGTTAACTGTCTTGTTCAGGGGCAGAATGACAGATTTGTACCTTGTCAGCTCGGGGATTCGAACTTGCAACCTTTCAGTTATTAGTCCAATGCTACCGCCCTTAGTCAGACCGCAGAGTGAAGGAAAAGCAACCAACAAGTGCTCAGCATATGTGGGAACTCCGTCAAGACTATTGAAAAACATTCCAGGTGAAGCTGGTTGAGAGAATGCCAGGAGTGTGCAAAACTGTCATCAAGGCAAAGGGTAGCTATTTGAAGAATCTCAAATATAAAATATATTTTGATTTTTTAAAACACCTTTTTGGTTACTCCATGATTCCATATGTATAATTTCATAGTTTTAATGTCTTCACTATAATTCTACAATGTACAAAATAAAGAAAAACTCTTGAATGAGTAGGTCTTCTAAAACTTTAGACTGGTAGTGTATTTGAAACTAAATACATTAGTCAGTACATAATTACTTTTTTATTCTGTCATGGAAATAAATGTATTTCCTGTTACCAAGTCATTTACGGTTTATATGCCTCTAGTTTTCCATGTGGACCAATTTTGTTGTTGAATTCTGAAAACCTATGCAAGGATTGTTCCATAGGGTTGTGTTTTTAGGGAGTGATATTGTTTCTTGTAGAATAAGTTTCATTTTCTTCCATATTAGTATAGTGTTCTTAATTATAAAATTGTTAATTTTCTTTGTCTTATCCTTGGAAAATAGACATATAAAACAATTCTGGGGATGAGCATGTGCATCTTCAATACGTACGTTGGGCCAGTAACTGGAAGGTTGCTGGACAAGGTGAAGGTCCCTAAGAGAGGCAGTTAACTCACTGTTCCCCGGGCGCTGAAAGACGTAGATGTCGATTAAGGCAGCCCCCTGCACCTCTCTGATTCAGAGGGTTGAATGCAGAACACACATTTCAGTTGAATACATTCAGTTTGACAACTGACTAGGTATCTCCCCCTTTACCTATTGTTCCACTTTCGTGCATTTAACTATACTGTATGTCGAAAGTTAAAGCCTTGGGTAGCAAGTTGACACATTTCCAAGTCTGATTAAAGGTTAAAACCACCCTCATACTTAGGGAGATGTAAAACTTTATTTTTTATTCTATGAACTGTATTTGCCTATGCTTTGCCATTTATGAATGTTTTATTAAATGCCTTTCTATTGGCTATAATTCAATGTACACTGCTCAAAAAAATAAAGGGAACACTAAAATAACACATCCTAGATCTGAATGAATGAACAATTCTTATTAAATACTTTTTTCTTTACATAGTTGAATGTGCTGACAACAAAATCACACAAAAATGATCCATGGAAATCAAATTTATCAACCCATGGAGGTCTGGATTTGGAGCCACACTCAAAATTAAAGTGGAAAACCACACTACATGCTGATCCAACTTTGATGTAATGTCCTTAAAACAAGTCAAAATGAGGCTCAGTAGTGTGTGTGGCCTCCACGTGCCTGTATGACCTCCCTACAATGCCTGGCCATGCTCCTGATGAGGTGGCGGATGGTCTCCTGAGGGATCTCCTCCCAGACCTGGACTAAAGCATCTGCCAACTCCTGGACAGTCTGTGGTGCAACGTGGCGTTGGTGGATGGAGTGAGACATGATGTCCCAGATGTGCTCATTTGGATTCAGGTCTGGGGAACGGGCGGGCCAGTCCATAGTATCAATGCCTTCCTCTTGCAGGAACTGCTGACACACTCCAGCCACATGAGGTCTAGCATTGTCTTGCATTCGGAGGAACCCAGGGCCAACTGCACCAGCATATGGTCTCACAAGGGGTCTGAGGATCTCATCTCGGTACCTAATGACAGTCAGGCTACCCCTGGCGAGCACATGGAGGGCTGTGCGGCCCCCCAAAGAAATGCCACCCCACACCATGACTGACCCACCGCCAAACCGGTCATGCTGGAGGATGTTGCAGGCAGCAGAACGTTCTCCACGGCGTCTTCAGACTCTGTCACGTCTGTTACATGTGCTCAGTGTGAACCTGCTTTCATCTATGAAGAGCACAGGGCGCCAGTGGCGAATTTGCCAATCTTGGTGTTCTCTGGCAAATGCCAAACGTCCTGCATGGTGTTGGGCTGTAAGCACAACCCCCACCTGTGGACGTCGGGCCCTCATACCACCCTCATGGAGTCTGTTTCTGACCGTTTGAGCAGACACATGCACATTTGTGGCCTGCTGGAGGTCATTTTGCAGGGCTCTGGCAGTACTCCTCCTGCTCCTCCTTGC
The DNA here is from genome assembly GCF_036934945.1 of Oncorhynchus masou masou. Classification (NCBI taxonomy): domain Eukaryota; kingdom Metazoa; phylum Chordata; class Actinopteri; order Salmoniformes; family Salmonidae; genus Oncorhynchus; species Oncorhynchus masou. The sequence continues at coordinate 28,293,989 of NC_088242.1, forward strand.
ACAAAGGCGAAGGTAGCGGTCCTGCTGCTGGGTTGTTGCCCTCCTACGGCCTCCTCCACGTCTTCTGATGTACTGGCCTGTCTCCTGGTAGCGCCTCCATGATCTGGACACTACGCTGACAGACACAGCAAACCTTCTTGCCACAGCTCGCATTGATGTGCCATCCTGGATGAGCTGCACTACCTGAGACACTTGTGTGGGTTGTAGACTCCGTCTCATGCTACCACTAGAGTGAAAGCACCGTCAGCATTCAAAAGTGACTAAAACATCATCCAGGAAGCATAGGAACTGAGAAGTGGTCTGTGGTCACCACCTGCAGAACCACTCCTTTATTGGGGGTGTCTTGCCAATTGCTTATAATTTCCATCTGTTGTCTATTCCATTTGCACAACAGCATGTGAAATGTATTGTCAATCAGTGTTGCTTCCTAAGTGGACAGTTTGATTTCACAGAAGTGTGATTCACTTGGCGTTACATTGTGTTGTTTAAGTGTTCCCTTTTATTTTTTTTGAGCAGTGTATATATTTGTATACCTACAGGGGTCCTAAAATTCCAAATCAAATGACCAAATCATACATTTTATGACCATCTTAAAACAATTATGTATGTTAGCTTAGTTGATATTGTGATTTAAGGGCGTAGACCTACAGGGGTTTAATGGCCACATGTACTTTTAAATCTCTACTTGGTGCAGCCAGAAGAGGATTGGCCGCCCCTCGGAGCCTGGTTCCTATTTAGGTTTCTTCCTAGGTTCGTACCCTCTAGAGAGTTTTTCCAAGCTACTGTGCTTCTGACTCTGCATTGCTTGCTCTTTTTGGTTTTAGGCTGGGTTCTCTGTAAAGCACTTAGTGACAACTGCTGATGTAAAAAGGGCTTTATAAAAATCTATTTGATTTGAAGACATGAATGAGCCCAGCTCTGTCTTGGCGATCTGCATGTCATTCATCTTAGACAACCAGCTCAGTCAGGATCTTGAAGATCACAAAACAAGAGGCAGTGGAACAGGAATTAACAGAGCTCAATGTTACTAATGTAAAGCTTCATCTCTAGTGTAGTCTACATAACACTGACTATGTTTACATGCCTGCCTCAAGATAATTAGAGTAAGGTGATTACATGATTAATGCCACATGGTCTACAGCCATAATCAGTTTAATATCAAATTATTTGTGTGCATGTGAAAGTTCTGACCATGGTCCAAAATCGAAATGTCAAACGTTCATACTGTTTTTAAACTCTTTATGAATCTTACATAATGGACTCAATCACCAATGTTGACATCAATTTAATTTCTAGTTTAAAATTGTGTTGTTTTTTAAATCAAGAAGCTGACTGAGATCAAATGGAAGAGCCCTAAAGAGCCCTGTGTGTGTTGGGCTGACTTCTGACCTTTCAAAGATGGAGCCCACTCCAGCGGGCACTGCTTTAGCCAACAGGATCGATCCCACCTTTCATCGTCACAGAGGGATGAGAGAACGTGGCAATGAGCAGCTCTTTCCAGCCTGACAGAGAGAGATACAGTGACAGTTTAGCCTGGATTTAATACTTTATTGTGACTACTAGAATTACTTGGTTATCGAGTGTTGTTTATATGGGCGTTCATGTATGTGTATGTATGCTGGTAGGATGTGTGTGTGAGCATGCATGAGTACGTGTGCAATAGCGTGTGAGATGTGCTGTACCTGGTCATGGTAAGATGGTCGTCCAGTGGCAGCTCTGAGAAATAGGTCAATAATCAGCTATGACAGAGGACACTGGCTATAAGAGGAACACAGTGACAGGGCAGATACCCCAGATGTCTGTCATAGGGGATAGGCAAAAAATATCTGCAGGACACGTGGGCCTATTTCACTGACATTTAAAGTTGGATAGAGAGAATAAGACAGACACTGATACATATGGTAGACAGAGACAGACAGAGGTTTGTTGGACATACTAACAGAGTTGCCTGCGCTGCCTGGCCTCCATCTAGACTTCAGTCTTGGTGTCAAGAGCCAATTCAGAGCTCAGTATCTTCTCGGATGTGGTCCTTGCTAAAACTACTGGTGGACTTCACCTGGCACTGCTGACACTCTTTCTGCACCGCTGCCAAACACAAATACACAGGGTCCAGGGGTCACACACATAGTTACCTACACACACAGGAGTATCTTATAGCATGTGACACTGTCGTTTTTTTCTTTACCAGGAGTATCCAAAGATGGGCTGCCTGAAAATTACTTCTAGGTGGAGATCTACACCAAGTCGTGCCTCTTTGTAAAATATTTTTAAAAGACTGTAGGACATTTTAAGCTGGATGAAAACATTTATATCATCATTGCCCCTATTTGACTATCATTGTAGCCTTGCCGCAAACATTATTCATTGTTGTAAGAATTCACAGAGGTTAACTAAAGATGACTCATTTGCTTTTGGATCATGACATGTGTTTGTGAAACTATTTACAGACTGATTTTTATTTAAAAGTTGCATTCTATATTTGCAGAACACATATTTTGTTTGTGACTACTTAGTACTTCCGGCGCCGACAGAGATGGCCGCCTCGCTTCGCGTTCCTAGGAAACTATGCAGTTTTTTGTTTTTTTTACGTGTTATTTCTTACATTAGTACCCCAGGTCATCTTAGGTTTCATTACATATAGTCGAGAAGAACTACTGTATATAAGATCAGCGTCAACTCACCATCAGTACGACCAAGAATATGTTTTTCGCGACGCGGATCCTATGTTCTGCCTTACAAACAGGACAACGGAATGGATCGCATGCAGCGACCCAAAAAAACGACTCCGAAAAAGAGGGAAACGAGGCGGTCTTCTGGTCAGACTACGGAGACGGGCACACCGTGCACCACTCCCTAGCATTCTTCTTGCCAATGTCCAGTCTCTTGACAACAAGGTTGATGAAATCCGAGCAAGGGTAGCATTCCAGAGGGACATCAGAGACTGTAACGTTCTGTGCTTCACGGAAACATGGCTCACTGGAGAGACGCTATCCGAAGCGGTGCAGCCAATGGGTTTCTCCACGCATCGCGCCGACAGAAACCAACACCTTTCTGGTAAGAAGAGGGGTGGGGGCGTATGCCTTATGGCTAACGAGACATGGTGCGATGAAAGAAACATACAGGAACTCAAATCCTTCTGTTCACCTGATTTAGAATTCCTCACAATCAAATGTAGACCGCAATATCTACCAAGAGAATTCTCTTCGATTATAATCACAGCCGTATATATCCCCCCCCAAGCAGACACATCGATGGCTCTGAACGAACTTTATTTAACTCTTTGCAAACTGGAAACCATTTATCCGGAGGCTGCATTCATTGTTGCTGGGGATTTTAACAAGGCTAATCTGAAAACAAGACTCCCTAAATTTTATCAGCATATCGATTGCGCAACCAGGGGTGGAAAAACCTTGGATCACTGTTACTCTAACTTCCGCGACGCATGACCACGACTCCATTTTGCTGATACCTGCCTACAGACAAAAACTAAAACAAGAAGCTCCCACGCTGAGGTCTGTCCAACGCTGGTCCGACCAAGCTGACTCCACACTCCAAGACTGCTTCCATCACGTGGACTGGGACATGTTTCGTATTGCGTCAGATAACAACATTGACGAATACGCTGATTCGGTGTGTGAGTTCATTAGAACGTACGTTGAAGATGTCGTTCCCATAGCAACGATTAAAACATTCCCTAACCAGAAACCGTGGATTGATGGCAGCATTCGCGTGAAACTGAAAGCGCGAACCACTGCTTTTAATCAGGGCAAGGTGTCTGGTAACATGACCGAGTACAAACAGTGCAGCTATTCCCTCCGCAAGGCTATCAAACAAGCTAAGCGTCAGTACAGAGACAAAGTAGAATCTCAATTCAACGGCTCAGACACAAGAGGCATGTGGCAGGGTCTACAGTCAATCACGGACTACAGGAAGAAATCCAGCCCAGTCACGGACCAGGATGTCTTGCTCCCAGGCAGACTAAATTAACTTTTTTGCCCGCTTTGAGGTCAATACAGTGCCACTGACACGGCCTGCAACGGAAACATGCGGTCTCTCCTTCACTGCAGCCGAGGTGAGTAAAACATTTAAACGTGTTAACCCTCGCAAGGCTGCAGGCCCAGACGGCATCCCCAGCCGCGCCCTCAGAGCATGCGCAGACCAGCTGACTGGTGTGTTTACGGACATATTCAATCAATCCCTATACCAGTCTGCTGTTCCCACATGCTTCAAGAGGGCCACCATTGTTCCTGTTCCCAAGAAAGCTAAGGTAACTGAGCTAAACGACTACCGCCCCGTAGCACTCACTTCTGTCATCATGAAGTGCTTTGAGAGACTAGTCAAGGACCATATCACCTCCACCCTACCTGACACCCTAGACCCACTCCAATTTGCTTACCGCCCAAATAGGTCCACAGACGATGTAATCTCAACCACACTGCACACTGCCCTAACCCATCTGGACAAGAGGAATACCTATGTGAGAATGCTGTTTATCGACTACAGCTCGGCATTCAACACCATAGTACCCTCCAAGCTCGTCATCAAGCTCGAGACCCTGGGTCTCGACCCCGCCCTGTGCAACTGGGTACTGGACTTCCTGACGGGCCGCCCCCAGGTGGTGAGGGTAGGTAACAACATCTCCTCCCCGCTGATCCTCAACACTGGGGCCCCACAAGGGTGCGTTCTGAGCCCTCTCCTGTACTCCCTGTTCACCCACGTCTGCGTGGCCACGCACGCCTCCAACTCAATCATCAAGTTTGCGGACGACACAACAGTGGTAGGCTTGATTACCAACAACGACGAGACGGCCTACAGGGAGGAGGTGAGGGCCCTCGGAGTGTGGTTTCAGAAAAATAACCTCACACTCAACGTCAACAAAACTATGGAGATGATTGTGGACTTCAGGAAACAGCAGAGGGAACACCCCCCTATCCACATCGATGGAACAGTAGTGGAGAGAGTAGCAAGTTTTAAGTTCCTCGGCATACACATCACAGACAAGCTGAATTGGTCCACTCACACATACAGCATCGTGAAGAAGGCGCAGCAGCGCCGCTTCAACCTCAGGAGGCTGAAGAAATTCGGCTTGTCACCAAAAGCACTCACAAACTTCTACAGATGCACAATCGAGAGCATCCTGGCGGGCTGTATCACCGCCTGGTACGGCAACTGCTCCGCCCTCAACCGCAAGGCTCTCCAGAGGGTAGTGAGGTCGGCACAACGCATCACCGGGGGCAAACTACCTGCCCTCCAGGACACCTACACCACCCGATGTTACAGGAAGGCCATAAAGCCTTCCTGTAACATTGAGTGGCTGCTGCCAACACACTGACACTGACTCAACTCCAGCCACTTTAATAATGGGAATTGATGGGAAATGATGTAAATATATCACTAGCCACTTTAAACAATGCTACCTTATATAATGTTACTTACCCTACATTATTCATCTCATATGCATACGTATATACTGTACTCTATATCATCGACTGCATCCTTATGTAATACATGTATCACTAGCCACTTTAACTATGCCACTTTGTTTACATACTCATCTAATATGTATATACTGTACTCGATACCATCTACTGTATCTTGCCTATGCTGCTCTGTACCATCACTCATTCATATATCCTTATGTACATATTCTTTATACCCTTACACTGTGTATAAGACAGTAGTTTAGGAATTGTTAGTTAGATTACTTGTTGGTTATTACTGCATTGTCGGAACTAGAAGCACAAGCATTTCGCTACACTCGCATTAACATCTGCTAACCATGTGTATGTGACAAATAAAATTTGATTGATTGATTGATTATATATTTAAAACATTTTGATAGAAATTTCCATGCTCGGGAGCTACGAGGTGTGTGTACATGAATCCAGGTTGATATAATGGACCGTATGATACTGGTTGAAGGGAGGAAACGAGAGAAGAGGAGGAATTAGAGGGGAGATAGAGAGAGAGACTCATTAGCAGATCAGAGTGCTGCTAATGACTACGCCCCAAACCATCCGGTGTACCTCTGGGGTTCACACTCCTGACCCAGATACACACTCTGAGAACGGGGGCAGTAACAGATACCAGTTACCATCAGACTGGATAAAAGCACAGCGAGACGGCAATTATAGGAGCTAGGCACAACTCTTGATTTGGGAGCATTAACCAATGTGCAGATTTACTTTTTTGTTCTACATTATTCTCTTGGGCCCAGCACCTGGGTAAAGTTCTGGTAACACTTTATTTGGATAGGCCATCTGTAGATGCTCTACAGACTATCAGTGACATTTCAATGAACTATCTACTAACCCTAGCTTTAACCCTATTTCTTATTCTAAACCTAACCCGTAACCTTAGCAAGCAGTTGCTTATCAACATATGGTCATACTATCTGCAGAGGATCTACAGATGGAAAATCAGGACTATCCAAATAAAGTGTGACCATAAAAAATAAAAAATAAATGAATGAGTGAAAGTGCCTATATAATATATACGTGTTTTTTACTGGACCTCATCTGGTGTTGGTTGATGCTCCAAAGCAGAGCATCACCCCCCGGGTGGACATTTTATCATAGGCTGCAGCTCTCAGAGACTGAACATAAATCTGGGCCAGTAATGGTGTGGCACTATTCATAGATTATCTACAGTAAACCCAATCTTAATATTATATTAGAATTCTCAGCAGCAGATTATACATGATCCGTTTTCTGACCTCTTGCCGCTTTGAACTAGGAAATAGATTAAAGCCCTATTCGGACGGAACTAGCATTAGGCCTACTATAGAACGTCGGTAATGTAATTATTATCTCAGCATGTCCGTTTTTCCAGAGGACGATTTGGACAGGATTACTTTGACCAAATTGACCCCTGTAAATCTTTTTTTTCTCATTGAAAATGGACCGTTATGACAGAATCCTGGAGGCGTATAAGGATATTTCAACTTGACTGTGGATAGCTTTATATTGGCTTCAATAAAGAACAATGTACTGTATGCAGACCTGTAATTGTACTGTATGCAGACCTGTAATTGTACTGTATGCAGACCTGTAATTATACTGTATGCAGACCTGTAATTATACTGTATGCAGACCTGTAATTATACTGTATGCAGACCTGTAATTGTACTGTATGCAGACCTGTAAATGTACTGTATGCAGACCTGTAAATGTACTGTATGCAGACCTGTAAATGTACTGTATGCAGACCTGTAATTGTACTGTATGCAGACCTGTAAATGTACTGTATGCAGACCTGTAATTGTACTGTATGCAGACCTGTAATTGTACTGTATACAGACCTATAATTGTACTGTATGCAGACCTGTAAATGTACTGTATGCAGACCTGTAATTATACTGTATGCAGACTTGTAATTATACTGTATGCAGACCTGTAATTGTACTGTATGCAGACCTGTAATTGTACTGTATGCAGACCTGTAATTGTACTGTATGCAGACCTGTAATTGTACTGTATGCAGACCTGTAATTGTACTGTATGCAGACCTGTAATTGTACTGCATGCAGACCTGTAATTGTACTGCATGCAGACCTGTAATTGTACTGTATGCAGACCTGTAATTGTACTGTATGCAGACCTGTAATTATACTGAATGCAGACCTGTAATTATCTGACGTGTTTAGCAATTTAATTAATTGGCACAATGTCACTTGCTTAAACTTTTTTTTTAAGTAAGAACTGGTGAAGTTGATGAGGCAGTGCCTGTCAAACTCTGTAAATTCCTTCAAAACACAGGGGGCTAACTTTTTACAATTCTACACATTTGGCCATGGGCCAAAGATAGTTTTATAGCTAATCTCATGCTATTCTGCACATTTTGCAGTCTTACTGCTAATTTCCTGTACTTGTAAACATTTTTGCCATAGCATATGACCTGATCATAAGCCATCTGGGGAGATGCGGGGCAACCTCCAGGTTGCCCCCCCCCAGAGCCCGTGGCCCCGCCGCCTTGCGTGGGCTGCATGGGTATGGCTTCGGTGATGTCGATAGGACCTGGGTTGGCTGAAAAACAATAGGTTTTCAGGGCTAGAATAATATCCCAACCTTCCCGCCAAGTAAAAATGACTGGCATGGCAGATACAAACAGGGCAAAAATGATAGATGTGGTAATTTGCACTCATGCACATAATTACATGACCTAAACTCCCCAGTAAAACCAATCCTGTCTAAATAAGGCTTAAGATGTTTTCCTTAAGAGTTAAGTTAAACCTCTTGGACCTCCCCATCCCGGATCCGGGATCGTGACTAAAGCCTCAGGCTCATTAGCATAACGCAACGTTAACGATTTCTGAAAATCGCAAATAAAATGAAAATAATGCGTCTGCTCTCAAGCTTAGCCTTTTCTTAACAACACTGTCATCTCAGATTTTCAAAATATGCTTTTGAACCATAGAAATTGACTAATTTGTGTAAGAGTATGCAAAGCTAGCATAGCATTTTGAGTAGCATTTAGCACGCAACATTTTCACAAAAACCAGATAACCAAATAAATAAAATCATTTACCTTTGAAGAGCTTCTGATGTTTTCAATGAGGAGACTCTCAGTTACATACCAAATGCGCAGTTTTTCCTGAAAGCGTCTGTGTGTAGGAGAAATCGTTCCGTTTTCTACATTGCGTCTGGCTACCGAAACGACCCGAAAATTCAGTCACCTACAACGTAAAACATTTTCCGGATTAACTACATAATATCGACTGAAACATGGCAAACGTTGTTTGGAATCAATCCTCAAGGTGTTTTTTCACATATCTCTTCATTGATATGCAGTTCGTGGAAGCTTGCTTTCCTCTCTGTATCCCATGGAAAAATACTGGCAGCTGAGTTTTGCGCACCAATTTCGGCGCAGGACACCGGGCGGACACCTGGTAAATGTGGTCTCTTATGGTCAATCTTCCAATGATCTGCCTACAAATACGTCACAATGCTGCAGACACTTTGGGGAAACGACAGAAAGGGCAGGCTCATTCCTCTCGCATTCACAGCCATATAAGGAGACAATGGAAAACAGAGCCTCAAAAATCCTGCTCATTTCCTGGATGCCGTCTCATCTTGGTGTTGCCTGAAGCTCACGTTCTAGGGCACGCACAGAAAATATCTTGGTAGTTCTGGACACGTCAGAGTGTTTTCTTTCGAAAGCTATCAATTATATGCATAGTCGAGCATCTTTTTGTGACAAAATATCTTGTTTAAAACGGGAACGTTTTTCATCCAAAAATGAAATAGCGCCCCCAGAGCATCAACAGGTTAAGAAAGTTTACTTCAACGCAGCACCCTTAAGACTCTTCTTATTTCCAGAATTAGCGCGTAGTGGGTTTTTCTCCCACCCCTATTAACTTTCAACCCTACCTAGTAAAGTGTGAACAACTCAATGTAGTCTAAGGTTGAATCAGGTCAAAATTGTGCTTTAGTGCTGATTCTGAATGTTAAGGCCACTTGTGTCCCTGTGACAACCTGGAAGCTGCGACTCCATGGCAACAACCATGAGGGCCTCCTGTTTCCTGGAGACAGCAGAAAGAGAAATGGGGCCAGATTACATCTACATGCAGAGATGGGCAAAATATATTTATTGCTAAATACAAAATACCCAATAGACCAATGTATATCAAAGTAAAATACAATATACTTTTGCAGAGTATTGTATTTAGATAAAATACAGGTTTACAAATTACATGTGCAAGTAGACTCCTTAAAACAACAACATTCTCAATAATGGGAACTAAAAAAGTTTTACTTGCTATGACTGTGATATGTGGTATGTGTCTAAGTCGCTCTAGATAAGAGTGTCTGTTAAATTACCAAAATAGACATGTAAAAATGAACAACTGCAAAGCACACTGGATATTATTATTGGCATTGTTTCAGGGGTGGCGCTCATTAGAATTGTATTCATTTTTTACATTTACATTTTGAACATTTAGCAGACACTCTTATCAAACCATAGTGCCATCAGATTTCTGATAACAACGCAGAGTGAAAGGGGCCCACAAAATTGTAACCCATGACCGGATCTTTGATTTCTGAGGCTCTGTATGTGATTGTGCAAATTCTCACGGTATCTCATGGGGACTTCACTCATTTTCTCATGCCGAAACTGGATTAGATGCATAGCTAGTTAAATCACAGTTAAATGCCAGAAATATTATATTTGCAATGTCACTAAGCAGAAAACAATCAACCAAACAGCAATAGCCACTACAATATCAAAATATGATTTTATCCTGAGTTCAGTGCCATTTACTTGATTGCTAACGTTAGCATGCTAGCGACGTTAGCGTTAGCTCACTAGGTGACCAGTGGTGACAATGAGGTTATGAGATTCAAGGCTCTAATAAGTGCCATCGTGCAAAAAAATACTGTTTGATGAGCTAGCTAAGTTAGATAGCAAGGTATACCAGCTATCAAAGAGGATGTTAGCTTGCTTAGCATGCATGGCAAGACCAGTGTTGTCAAAGATGGTAGAAAGTCTCAGGTGTTGTGTCAACATTACAACCAGGATGGACTGTCCTATGGGATGCAAAAACGCTGACACATACACAGATGCAGCTCTGATGCAATGCAATTATATTTTATACTCTGTAGTTCATAACAGTCAGTACATATACATTCACATAGCTATAAGCGAGAATGTTGTAAACTGTAAAGTAGCTACACATATCTCTCTGAACATATATCTCTACATTGCATATTTAGTCCACAATTTCTTTGACATTTGGCTCGTTGTTCTTGCACAGGAAAGAAATGGAGACACTTTTCAGGGACCTACCAGATCAGGATGAAAGGTGAGAGGGAGATAAAAATGATGGTTATGTAGAAATACGACCACTACCAGGTGTCATCGTATACCCACAGATCAAATTGATTTCAACACTACACCAGCTTGCTGCACTGGTATAAAACATGACTATTGCATATGATTTGTATATTAACATATCTGGAATAATTTGGAGAACACTTGTGGATCTGTTAGACACATTCAGTGCCTTTGGAAAGTATTCAGATGCCTTGACTTTTTCCACATTTTGTTACATTAAAGCCTTGTTCTAAAATTGATTCAATTGTTTTTTTTTCTCATCAATCTACACACGATACCCCATAATGACAGAGCAAAAACAGGTTTTTAGAACGTTTTGCTAATTGATTAAAAAAAAATAATATAATATCACATTTACATAAGTATTCGGATCCTTTACTCAGTAATTTCTTCAAGCACCTTTGGTCCTCCATACTTGGCAGCGATTACAGTTTTTGCATTGTCATTATGGGGTACTGTGTGTACAGTTCAAGTCGGAGGTTTACATACACTTAAGTTGGAGTCACTTGTTTTTCAACCACTCCACAAATTTCTTGTTAACAAACTATAATTCTGGCAAGTCGGTTAGGACATCTACTTTGTGCATGACACAAGTAATTTCCCCAACAATTGTTTACAGGCAGATTATTTAACTTATAATTCACTGTATCACAATTCCAGTGGGTCAGAAGTTTACATACACTAAATTGACTGTGCCTTTTAAACAGCTTGTAAAAATTCAGGAAACGATGTCATGGCATTAAAAGCTTCTGATAGGCTAATTGACATAATTTGAGTCAATTGGAAGTGTACCTGAGGATGTATTTCAAGGCCTACCTTCACACTCAGTGCCTCTTTGCGTTTTAAAATGTATTTTACCTTTATTTTACTAGGCAAGTCAGTTAAGAAAAATTCTTATTTTCAATGACGGCCTATGAACAGTGGGTTAACTGCCTGTTCAGGGGCAGAACGACAGATTTGTAACTTGTCAGCTCGGGGGTTTCAACTTGCAACCTTTCGGTTACTAGTCCAACACTCTAACCACTAGGCTACCCTGCCGCCCCCCGCTTGACATGGGAAAATCAAAAGAAATCAGCCAAGACCTCAGAAAAACATTGTAGACCTCCACAAGTCTGGTTCATCCTTGGGAGCAATTTCCAAACGCCTGAAGGTGCCACGTTCATCTGTACAAACAATGGTTAGGGTTATATAATATAAACACCATGGGACCATGCAACCATCATACCGCCCAGGAAGGAGACGCGTTCTGTCTCCTAGAGATGAACGTACTTGGGTGCGAAAAGTGCAAATCAATCTCAGAGCAACAGCAAAGGACCTTGTGAAGATGCTGGAGAAAACAGGTACAAAAGTATCTATATCCACTGTAAAACGAGTCCTATATCGACATAACCTGAAAGGCTGCTCAGTAAGGAAGCAGCCACTTCTCCAAAACTTCCATAAAAAAGCCAGACTACGGTTTCAACTGCACATGGGGACAAAGACCGTACTTTTGGAGAAATATCCTCTGGTCTGATGAAACAAAAATACAACTATTTGGCCATAATGACCATCATTATGTTTGTAGGAAAAAGGGGGAGGCTTGTAAGCCGACGAACACCATCCCAGCTGTTAAGCACGGGGGTGGCAGTATCATGTTGTGGGGATGCTTTGCTGCAGGAGGGACTGGGGCACTTCACAAAATAGATGGATATATTAAAGCAACATCTCAAGACATCAGTCAGGAAGTTAAGGCTTGGTCGCAAATGGGTCTTCCAAATGGACAATGACCCCAAGCATACTTCCAAAGTTGTGGAAAAATGGCTTAAAGACAACAAAGTCAAGGTATTGGAGTGGCCATCACAAAGCCCTGACCTCAAACCCATAGAACATTTGTGGTAGAACTGAAAAAGCATGTGTGAGCAAGGAGGCCTACAAACGTGACTCAGTTACACCAGCTCTGTCAGGAGGAATGGGCCACAATTCACCCAACTTATTGTGGGAAGCTTGTGGAAGGCTACCCGAAACACGAAATGTTTGACCCAAGTTAAACTATTTAAAGGCAATGCTACCAAATATTAATTGAGTGTATGTAAACTTCTGACCCACTGGGAATGTGATGAAAGAAATTCAAGCTGAAATAAATCATTCTCTCAACTATTATTCTGACATTTCACATTCTTAAAATAGTGGTGATCCTAACTGACCTAAAACAGGGATTTTTTTACAAGGATTAAATGTCAGAAATTGTGAAAAACTGAGTTTAAATGTAGTTGGCTGAGGTGTTTGTAAACTTTCTATTTCAACTGTAGATTGCTGATGATTTTTGTTTCCATTAATCAATTTTAGAATGAGTCTGTAACATAACAACATGTGGAAAATGTGAAGGTGGCTGTGTACTTTCCAATGGCACTGTTTTTAATTGTTTTTAATTTCACCTTTTTTAAACCAGGTAGGGCAGTTGAGAACAAGTTCCCATTTACAACTGTGACCTGGCCAAGATAAAGCAAAGCAGTGTGACAAAAACAACAACACAGAGATACACATGGGAAAAACAAACGTACAGTCAATAACACAATAGAAAAAGTCTATGTGCGGTGTGTGCAAATGTAGTAAGATTAGGGAGGTAAGGCACTAAATAGGCCATAGAGGCGAAATAATGTCAATTTATCATTAACACTGGAGGGATAGATATACATATGATGATGTGCAAGTAGAGACACTGGGGTGCAAAAGAGCAAAAAAACAATATGGGGATGAGGTAGTTGGGTGTGCTATTTACAGATTGGCTGTGGACAGTGATCGGTAAGCTGCTCTGTCAGTTGATGCTTAAAGTTAGAGAGGGAGATAATAGTCTCTAGCTTCAATGATTTTTGCAATTTGTTCCAGTCATTGGCAGCAGAGAACTGGAAGGAAAGGCGGCCAAAGCAGATGTTGGCTTTGGGGGGGATCACCAGTGAAATATACCTGTGAAATATACCTGCCAGCCTTAGCTTTCCTAACTGACTGTGTACTGTATATTGGATCCTGACTTCCCTGAAAAGTTGCATATCGCGGGGGCTATTCGATGTTAATGTAATACGCCACAGGATGTTTTTATGCTGGTCAAGGGCTGTCATGTTTGGTGTGAACCAAGGGCTATATCTGTGCGTAGTTCTAAATTTTTTTGAGGGGGCACGCTTATTTAAGATGGTGAGGAAAGCACTTTTAAAGAGCAAACAGGCATCCTCTACTGATGGGATGAGGTCAATATCCTTCCAGGATACCCGTGCCAGGTCGATTAGAAAGGCCTGCTAGCTGAAGTGTTTTAGGGAGTGTTTGACAGTGATGCGGAGTGGTCGTTTGACCGCGGACCCATTACGGATGCAGGCAATGAGGCAGTGATCGCTGAGATCCTGGCTGAAAACAGCAGAGGTTTATTTAGAGGGAAAATTGGTTAGGATGATATCTGTGAGGGTGCCCATGGTTACGGATTTAGGGTTGCACCCTCACAGGTGTGAGGTGGAGGTTTGATCTTTCCCTTTCTTTGTCTCACTCTCGTCCTCCCTTGATCCATCTCTCTGTCACACACAGCCAGCTGCTGTTCTCTGTCTCCTCCTCATTGTCATTCCGAGGCAACGTCCGCCCTCCAAATAAATCTCGAGGGGAGCTGGGCTCTTATAGTGATTACACAGGTCCTTCAGGACGTCACACACGCACGTACGCACGCACACGCACACCAGCCCGGCCCCCTCTTTTTAAATGTATCTATTCCAAATTGTGATTCACATATTGTTCTTGTATCTGGTCTCATATTGGTACGGCACTGTTCCTGTTCTAAATCAGAGTGCCTTTGGTGAAGGACATTGGATCCACATCACATTCAGCGATGTAGTGATATACAGGAAGGTAAACACTGACTACAGCTCAGCATTTAACACCATAGTGCCATCCAAGCTCGTCATCAAGCTCGAGAACCTGGGTCTCGACCCCGCCCTGTGCAACTGGGTACTGGACTTCCTGACGGGCCGCCCCAGGTAGTGAGGGTAGGCAACAACATCTCCACCCCGCTGAACCTCAACACTGGGGCCCCACAAGGGTGCGTTCTGAGCCATCCCCTCTACTCCCTGTTCACCCACGACTGTGTGGCCACGCACGCTTCCAACTCAATCATCAAGTTTGCGGACGACACAACAGTGGTAGGCTTGATTACCAACAACGACGAGACGGCCAACAGGGAGGAGGTGAGGGCCCTCGGAGTCTGGTGTCAGGAAAACAACCTCACACTCAACATCAACAAAACTAAGGAGATGATTGTGGACTTCAGGAAACAGCAGAGGGAACACCCCCTTATCCACATCGATGGAACAGTAGTGGAGACGGTAGTAAGTTTTAAGTTCCTCGGCATACACATCACGGACAAACTGAATTGGTCCACCCACACAGACAGCATTAGGAAGAAGGCGCAGCAGCGCCTCTTCAACCTCAGGAGGCTGAAGAAATTTGGCTTGTCACCAAAAGCATTCACAAACTTCTACAGATGCACAATCGAGAGCATCCTGTCGGGCTGTATCACCGCCTGGTATGGCAACTGCTCCGCCCACAACCGTAAGGCTCTCCAGAGGGTAGTGAGGTCTGCACAACGCATCACCGGGGGCAAACTACCTGCCCTCCAGGACACCTACACCACCCGATGTCACAGGAAGGCCATAAAGATCATCAAGGACAACAACCACCCGAGCCACTGCCTGTTCACCCCGCTATCATCCAGAAGGCGAGGTCAGTACAGGTGCATCAAAGCTGGGACAGAGAGACTGAAAAGCTTCTATCTCAAGGCCATCAGACTGTTAAACAGCCACCACTAACATTGAGTGGCTGCTGCCAACACACTGACTCAACTCCAGCCACTTTAATAATGGGAATTTATGGGAAATGATGTAAAATATATCACTAGCCACTTTAAACAATGCTACCTAATATAATGTTTACATACCCTACATTATTCATCTCATATGTATACGTATATACTGTACTCTATATCATCTACTGCATCTTTATGTAATACATGTATCACTGGCCACTTCAACTATGCCACATTGTTTACACACTCATCTCACATGTATATACTGTACTCAATACCATCTGCTGTATCTTGCCTATGCTGCTCTGTACCATCACTCATTCATATATCTTTATGTACATATTCTTTATCCCCTTACACTTGTGTCTATAGGGTAATAGTTTTGGAATTGTTAGCTAGATTACTTGTTGGTATTACTGCATTGTCGGAACTAGAAGCACAAGCATTTCGCTACACTCGCATTAACATCTGCTAACCATGTGTATGTGACAAAAACAATTTGATTTGATTTAACCCTATGAGGATTCATTAATATTAATGAACTAATGCATATATTACTATGGGGGGCCTAAGGATCAGACCTTGAAATATAACACAGTAAGGATCTTTCCTATATTAATGAACAATAATGAACCAAAATATTAGCTATCTAATGTGTGTCTGTGAGATGTCTCATATTCTGCACCTTGCTGCTACAGTAAGAATACAGACAGTAAACAACGATTGCCCATGAATATACAAGAGCGTTTTTGTCTTTCTCTCACAGACAATACCGCTTAGGTACAAAGAAGTTGATGATTCTCAAGAGATGATGTGAAAGGTCCCATAACAACAATCTCCCCTTGTATTAAAGTGACTCAGAACACCTCACTGCACCACCCAAACACGCCACATGCAAGTATTCCCTTTGTAGAACTGTAGTATTTATTATAAGCGTTAGTGGTATATTTGCATTCGGAAAGTGTTTTTCCCCTTTTCCCTTTTTGCATGCATTTTTTTTAATGTTACAGCCTTATTCAAAAATGGATTTAAATTTTTTTTTCCCTCATCAATCTACACACAATACCCCATAATGACAAATGGAAAACAGGTTATTAGAATTTGTTACAATTTATTAAAATAAAAACTGAAATACCTTACTTTCATTATTATTCAGACCCTTTGCTTTGAGACTCGAAATTGAGCTCAAGTGCATCCTGTTTCCATTGATCATCCTTGAGATCTTTCTTCAATTTGATTGGAGCACCTGTGGTAAATTCAATTGATTGGACATGATTTGGAAAGGCACACACCTGTTCCCACAGTTGACAGTGCATGTCAGACAAAAACCAAGCAATGAGGTCAAAGGAATTGTCCGTAGAGCCCAGAGACCAGATTGTGTCAAGGTACAGATCTGGTGAATGGTACCAAAAAATGTCTGCATTATTGAAGGTCCCCAAGAACACAATGGCCTCCATTATACTTAAATGGAAGAAGTTTGGAACCACCAAGACTCTTCCTAGAGCTGGCCGCCCGGCCAAACTGAGCAATCGGGGGAGAAGGGCCTTGGTCAGGAAGGTGACCAAGAACCTGATGGTCACTCTGACAGAACTTTCCACAAGGAAACCCATCTCTGCAGCACTCCACCAATCAGGCATTTATGGTAGAATGGTCATACGGAAGCCACTCCTCAGTAAAAGGAACATGACAGCCCGCTTGGAATTTGACAAAAGGCACCTAAAAGACTCTCAGACCAAGAGAAACAACATCCTCTGGTCTGATGAAACCAATATTGAACTCTTTGGCCTGAATGTCAAGCATCATGTATGGAGGAAACCAGGCACTGCTCATCACCTGGCTAATACATCCCTCGTGTGAAACATGGTGGTGGCAGCATCATGCTGTGGGGATGTTTTTCAGTGACAGGGACTGGGAGACTAATCAGGATCAAGGGAAAGATGAACAGAGCAAATAACATAGAGATACTTGATGAAAACCTGCTACAGAGTGCTCAGGACCTCAGACTGGGGCCATGGCTCACCTTCATACAGGACATCAACCCTAAGCACACGGCCAAGACAATGCAGGAGTGGCTTCGGGACAATGTGAATGTCCTTGAGTGGCCCAACCAGAGCCCGGACTTGAACCCGATTGAACATCTCTGGAGAGACCTGAAAATAGCTATGCAGTGACTCTCCCCATCCAACCTGACAGAGCTTGAGAGGACATGCAGAGAAGAATAGGAGAAACTCCACAAATACAAGTGTGCCAAGCTTGTTTTGTATTTCTTTTTTATCGAACCTTTATTTAACCAGGTAAGCTAGTTGAGAACAAGTTCTCATTTGCAACTGCGACCTGGCCAAGATAAAGCAAAGCAGTTCGACACATACAACAACACAGAGTTACACATGGAATAAAAAAACATACAGTCAATAATACAGTTGAAAAGTCTATATACAGCATGTGCAAATGAGGTAGGATAAGAGAGGTAAGACAATAAATAGGGCATGGTGGCGAAGTAATTACAATATAGCAATTAAACACTGGAATGGTAGGATATGCAGAAGATTAATGTGCAAGTAGAGATACTGGGGTACATAGGAGCAGGATAAATAAATACAGTATGGGGATGAGGCAGATTGGATGGGCTATTTACAGATGGGCTACGTACAGGTACAGTAATCTGTGAGCTTCTCTGACATATGATGCTTAAAGTTAGTGAGGGAGGTAAGAGTTTCCAGCTTTAGTGATTTTTTTCAGTTCATTCCAGTCATTGGCAGCAGAGAACTGGAAAGAGAGGATGTTGTGTTGGTTGAATGTTCCAGGCAGGTACCTCAGCTGGTAAATATCTTCTTGTGTTGGGTAATGGCAGCTGGTTTAGCAGGCTTTGGTGCTGAGGCGATGTTGACGGGTATGTTGGGTTTGGGGAGCTGTGACTCAGGTTCCTTGTAGACAACCTTCTGGTCCTTTCTGCACTCCCCTGCCAGGTGGACCATCCTCTCACACACTTTCTTCACCACTCACTGCTTCAACCTCTTGCAGAAGATTAGTTTGCACTGCAAGTCTTCTGGAAAGACATGAAGACTGAGGATGTGTAATACATGAAGACTGATCATGAGGATGTGTAAACATACAATAAACCATGACTGTAAGGGTGTGAAAAGTTTGAGGAGCACTTGTCTTGTCTACATTCTACTACTTTGTCCCCATCAATACACACTCAATCAAGACACTATATCCACCACCCCCCTCCCCCCCCCCTTAGATCATGCATTCTAACCTTCGCACACAGTACCCACCCCCAACGGACACGAGTTGGTCACTCACACCATCCCCTCCTTACTAGTACCACCTTTTCTCCAGTTTAGACTTAGTCTTGCATGAACAATCAACCAAGCCTCCATAATACAGAGACAACTACAGTAGAAGTTGTAGTCTACTTGTAAACACACCAACTATGACAACAAGACACGGACCATGTTTATGCCTTGGTCCAGTATATTTGTTTGCTTATCATGGAGACATGGAAAGATTTCATAGATTTTAGAAGGTGACTTACAATAATTCCTGCTGCTGAGCTTGATGTTGATGCCTCGGCAGATGTTGATGGGATCGGACTGTAAATAGAACACATGCGTAAGCTCTGCGGTAGTTAGTTTACTAGCTAGTTAATGGTTAGCTAATGTAACCTAACGACGCTAACGTCAGCTTGCAAAGTTACAAATCACATCACCAGATACCAACTCGCTAATTACATTGATATGCTTTGGAATGTCTAGCTAGTTAGCTAGATTTTGGTTTAGATAAACAAATGTAGTTAGCCAGCTAGCTAACGTTAGCTATGTTACCTCAGCTTGACTTCTTTTCTGCTGCTCTGATGTTGGCTGATCGGATGCCTTCCTTTTTGAAGTGAAGAAGAAAATTGATGGAATAGCATCACCTTTCAACATTCAAACACATAGAAACCCCCTCAGTTGAGACTTCTTACTGGCTGAAATTGGTTGCGACAGACATTTTGATATTTCTCACGCCAAATTGGTACACTTCCACGGGACAGTACTATGTCCTGAAATTGCTATTAATTCCGGATATTGTGGTTTGCTTAAAACCAGGACATTGAGCTGGCCCGTTTCTACTGGTGAGATGCAGAAACGCTCGTATTTTCATGTAGTCAGGAAATTCCCTTTCAATTTGCCTTTAAGAGACAAACACAGGGGGCCGAGTAGGACAGTGGTCTAAGGCACTGCATCGCAGTTGCTCTAGCAACTCCTTGTGGCGGGCCGGGTGCCTGTAAGCTGACTTCGGTAGCCAGCTGGACGGTGATTCATCCGACACATTGGAGCTGCTGGCTTCCGGGTTAAGCGAGCAGTGTGTCAAGAATCAGTGCGGCTTGGCAGGGTCGTGTTTCGGAGGACGCATGGCTCGAGACCATGGCTCGAGACCTCTCCCGAGTCTATAGTGGAGTTGCAGCGATGGGTCAAGACTGTAACTACCAATTAGGGAGAAAAAGGGGTCAAAATTAAACAGAGACAAACATGGTTGTGTACCTTTAATAATGAAGAGAACGTGTGTTGATTTAATGATGATGAATTATATCTCACTGATACTGATGTTATTTCACCATAAAGCATCTTAAGTAATGAAACTAGAAGATTTACACCATCTGACGAAGGGAATCAGGTACTGCACAGTCACCTCCACTGTGTGTGTGTCTGTTTCTGTGTATGCGGGTGTGTGTCTCTCCTTCTCTCTGTAGATGTTATATAAACTGTAGGCCAGGGCTGTGTTAATAGAAAGTGTATTTAAAAGTCTTCGAGGAAGTTGACTACCCACATGCTGTGACTCTCAAGCTCTTGAGAAAACACGGAGAGAAAGGTAGGCGGGGTATTTGGTCTCTCCCTGTTCGGGAGTACATCACTCAGTCAGGGGCACAGCAGTCTTTGTGATGTACCAGGGTCGTATTCTACTGGCAGAAGTGGAATTGCACCCTCCTGAGCTGTAGTTCTGCAGTAATGCACCTGTCAGGCATGCGTGCAGAGAAAAGAGGTACTTGTGTTTTTCAGAGCCCAGGCTGTCCTTGATGAGTTCCTTCTGAAGATTGTGTTCTAGAGGTCTCCCTTGGATTGTCTCAGGCTGAGGACTGGGGCTTATTACTGCTTTGTCTCTGTCAGTCTGGAGGAGCTGAATAGCACAATATAACACTGCATTCCACCAGAGAGGAGGATAGGCAAGTCTTTCACACAACCAGGGACTATTGTTAGAGAGAAGTACAGTTGTATGGGTGCACTCGATATTTCTCTGAAGAGTTATTCATCAGTGCAAACCCAAGTAGTCAGTATTGAAGCAATAACTCTGAGAGGCTGTGGCGTATTGTCAATGTTTTTACGACTGGGAGTTGTTAGGCAGAAGGTGCAATCAAGGCACTGTCCATTTTATAGCATAAACTCACGTTCCCTAAGACCACTCAACAAAATTCATCCCGTTGTTATGCAGAGGAAGAAAACAACAAGCCCTTCTCTGCATAACGCACTACAACATCCCAGAGCTGATATCATATCACAGTCCAGGTTCATCTTTCTTTCTTTCTTTCTTTCTTTCTTTCTTTCTTTCTTTCTTTCTTTCTTTCTTTCTTTCTTTCTTTCTTTCTTTCTTTCTTTCTTTCTTTCTTTCTTTCTTTCTTTCTTTCTTTCTTTCTTTCTTTCTTTCTTTCTTTCTTTCTTTCTTTCTTTCTTGATTTCTTGCTTGCTTTCTTGCTTGCTTTCTTGCTTGCTTTCTTTCTTGCTTTCTTGCTTGCTTTCTTTCTTGCTTTCTTTCTTGCTTTCTTTCTTGCTTTCTTGCTTGCTTTCTTGCTTGCTTTCTTGCTTTCTTGCTTGCTTGCTTGCTTGCTTGCTTTCTTTCTTTCTTGCTTGCTTTCTTCTCATCTCCCTCATTAGCATATTCACTTGCCCTCTGACACCAGCCATGTCTCTGCGTACCCCGGAGATGCCAGGGAAATCATTAGGCGTCAAGGATACAGAGGTTCAGCAACAATTGCAGATGACAGGCCATTCATCAAGCCCATGGTATCCGTTCCACCACGTGCAGTCATTCTCCATCCTGCGCTGCTCCTTCGAAGAGACAGTTAATTACAAGTAAGCAACACCACCGTATACAAATTCAATGGTTTTCACTATTTTGAACGACGTCCGGACCCATTAGAACAGAACATATTTTGGATATTGGGAATGTGTTGCTGGTGTTAAGGAAGAATGGAATGGAGAGTTAATTTTAGGAGGGATCATGTGATTGTTTTCTTTTTGAGTGTCGTGTGATATTTATTCTGTTCATTTGTAATGGTTTGTGTTTCATGAGTGTGACTTGACTTGTCTGCTTGAAATAACAAATACAGGAGCATGCATGTACGCACGCACACACAAACATACACACACCATTGCGTAAAATGATGAAGAACCTGACGAATCTTCCTCCACCCATAAGGCATCCATCCGTGTCTTTATGAGTATGTGGTGAGCTGTGAGAAAGTGCTGAGTAACAGTCCACTCTGACAGCTTGGAGCCTATAGACAGCACCCTCCAGCCCCGCAGACACTCAGGACAGTAGAGTAACATTAGTATTCCCGTTGACAAGGGCCAAGCTGGTTAGAGTTTCCTCTTTTTTATAAAAATGCTTTGAATGTATGATTTTAATTAACTATCTTTGTTTCTTTGTTAGTACTTGTATTTGATTATTTTATGATGTGAAGCACTTTGTAACTTGTATTGAAAAGTGCTATATAAATTAAGTTATTATTATTATTATTAGGGTGTGTATAGAGTGGACTGCAATCAATAAGGTTGTATTTTGCTTTTCATTCAAATAGACAAGGGTGTATGTGTGTATGTTTATGTTTGTGTGTGTGTCTGTTCCCAGCCATCTGCTCAGGAACTTGGCAGTGATGTGTGTGTCCTTGCGTCTGGAACTGTGGTGTATATGTCATCTCAGGCAACTTTTGAGAGTTTGTGTGTGTGTGTCTGTGCGTGCGTGCGTGCGTGCGTGTGTGTGTGTGTGTGCTCCTGAAGTAATGGAGGAGAAGTGTGCTCCTTTCCTCCTCTGTTCTGACCTACAGCGACGGCAGCAGAGAGGAAACTTAATGAATGGCAGTTCACAGATAAATAACAACCTTAAAACCTGTGAGTTATACGCTGCTACAGAGTACATCTGGTGTAAAATGTACTACTTTTTGAACAACATTACTCCGGTCAGATTAAATTACTGTACATCACTCTTTTATATGGAAATAAGGAAATAGTGTCCCATGGCTAAATTAGTTTGGTTCAAGGCCAGATTTCTTGAAAGAATTGGACTGTTCTACCAAGGGACAGACTGTTAAACGCACCACAGAGTCATTAGAACACAATGACCCTGATCTAAACGGTCGTTGCCCAATTTATAGGAACACACTTTTTGGATGTGAGGGAAGTTTTTTTATAATAATTCAAAAAGTCTCTGCAAGCAAATACTGTATCAGCAAAATTAATAGTGAACATAGTTACTAAAGTGTGGATTCTGCACTCTATAAGCATTATCAAAGTTAACTTATCTAACTTATCTGATTTATCTAAACACAGCAAATTCTCCAGTGTTAAATTTAACATTGTTCCAGTGTCTATACGGGTCCACACTTGTAAGTGTTAAATTAACACACTGCTTAGTGTAAAGCCATATTTACACATTTCCCAGAGTGCCTTTCTAGTGAATTGTAGAGTTACCACACATGACTGTATTTGCTAGTGACAGAGACATGGTTGTTTCATTTTCAGTCCCGTGGCCTTCAGCAAAATTTGACTCAGTCGTTCACTTTGTGATAAAATAACAAATTTTAAAAAATATAAATTTTT
Source organism: Oncorhynchus masou masou (assembly GCF_036934945.1). NCBI lineage: Eukaryota > Metazoa > Chordata > Actinopteri > Salmoniformes > Salmonidae > Oncorhynchus > Oncorhynchus masou. Next base: position 28,317,494 of record NC_088242.1, read on the forward strand.
ATTTAACCTTTATTTAACCAGGTAAGCTAGTTGAGAACAAGTTCTCATTTACAACTGCGACCTGGCCAAGATAAAGCAAAGCAGTGCGACAGAAACAAAAACACAGAGTTACATGGAATAAACAAGCGTACAGTATATAACACAATAGGAAAAAAATAAAGTCTATATACAGTGTGTGGAAATGGCATGAGGAGGTAAGGCAATAAATAGGCCATAGTAGCAAAGTAATTACAGTTTAGCAGATTAACACTGGAGTGATAGATGAGCAGATGATGATGTGTAAGTAGTGATACTGGTGTGCAAAAGAGCAGCAAAGTAAATAAAAACAATAGGTAGATTGGGTGGGCTATTTACAGATGGACTATGTACAGCTGCAGCGATCGGTTAGCTGCTCAGATAGCTGATGTTTAAAGTTAGTGAGGGAAATGTAAGTCTCCAGCTTCAGTGATTTTTGCAATCCGTTCCAGTCACTGGCAGCAGAGAACTGGAAGGAAAGGCTGCCAAAGTAGGTGTTGGTTTTGGGGATGACCAGTGAGATATACCTGCTGGAGCGCGTGCTACAGGTGGGTGTTGTTATCGTGACCAGTGAGCTGAGATAAGGCGGAGCTTTACCTAGCACAGACTTATAGATCACCTGGAGCCAGTGGGTCTGGCGACGAATATGAAGCGAGGGCCAGCCGACTAGAGCATACAGGTCGCAGTGGTGGATGGTATAAGGCGCGTTGGTAACAAAACGGATGGCACAGTGGTGTATATATATATATTTACCCTGAAAATATTGAGATATATAACAATTGTAGATTTGGATCCTCGGGGACGTGGCAGGCATTTTTCAAAAGGGTCCCTGACTTTAGCACTATTTTACAATTCAGAAGGACTGCTTTGAGGTAAATGCACCAAATTAGTCACAGAGCTAAATTCATGGATCCTACTAAGCTAACATTTGGAATTATATATATTTGAGTAGCATACATTTAATTAATCAATCAATGTACATGCAAAAACATAGATATTGAAACAAACAATTCTAAAAATCAACCGGCAACAGACCATGCTGGGAAATATGATAATTATGGTCATGGTTTTGGTTGACAGTTGTTCTCAATTGCGTACAAGCAATTTTTGGATCTGTGTTGAAATGTATCTATGGCAGAACAGTAATGATCAAATGCTCAAATACATTTACAGATTGTTATTGCCTTAGTACCCGACTTCCATATCTTAGACCACCCTTTGCAAAAATGTAAATACAAATGTCATCAGTGAAAACAACATTCACTGTTAAGTGTTCTGTGCACAGAATATAATAGATTGTTTTCATCAGAAGAGAAATGTGTGCAATTGTGTTCACTGTTTCTTGTATTCCAAATTACCTCTTCAGTGTCAGACCATGTGAAATATATGTAAAGATTTAGGCAATGGGGACTGTCTATTTGTTATGCTTTTTAAATTGCGCATAATTCTGCACATTTGGATAGTTGTACTTCTAAATGTTGATCATCATGATTTAGTGACAGCAGATCAAATCTATTGATCTACACTTTCTGTGTGTACCGCTGGTGAGGGCAGGTTGAATGTTTTTTGGTAATGTGGTTGTGAAATCTGTATGGCACTATATGTATTGCATTGTACTATGTAATGCGATTGTGTCAAATGTTTTGGTGGTATGTAATGCTTTTTTATGGAGATGGGTGGTTGGGGGGGGTGGCGGTTTTAGGGTGGGGGTGGTGTATATGGGTAAGACAAAAAGTCTATATTTCTCTGTATCTCTCTCTCTCTCTCTCTGTGGTAGTAAATGTGGCTGTGGTATGCCTGGCAGCCCTTTCATCCAGCCCTGTGCCGAGGGCTTGGCCTGCCAACCATTACATTATTAAACCCTGCTCCCCTGCTCTGTGACACACCAGCAATTTACTTGCATCAGCCTGTATACAAACCACCAAGCTAGGTGTGTGTGTGTGTGTGTGTTTGTGAGAGAGAGAGAGCGTGCATGTGTGTCTCTCTCTCACGTGTGTGTGTGTGTGTGTGTGTGTGTGTGTGTGTGTGTGTGTGTGTGTGTGTGTGTGTGTGTGTGTGTGTGTGTGTGTGTGTGTGTGTGTGTGTGTGTGTGTGTGTGTGTGTGTGTGTGTGTGTGTGTGTGTGTGTGTGTGTGTGTGTGTGTGTGTGTGTGTGTGTGTGTGTGTTAGACGAATGGAGCCAGACACATGTTCACCTCCCACTTTTAGCCTATTAGGCAGAGCATAAAATAACAACCCACAGCCAGCCATTAGAAGGAACTGAACCAAACAAAAACACAATAAATGAGAGAGAGAAAGAGTACTGTAAATGTGGTGTATCTCTGTAGTATAGATGCATTCCTTTGAGGAAATGAAATAATTTATCGAGAATGTTATACAGTGAAGTTATATATTTGCATTTTCTGTAGCTTGCTATTGCATTTCTCTTCCTTTTTTTCTCTTTATCTTTCCAGGTTTTGTAATGTTTTGGGAGGCATGAATCTCAAAGAGATAAGGTATCCCATTCCTGGTAAAGCTCAATGTTGTTTTTTCTATTATAGAGCCATCTTAAGGGGTGTGGGTTAAACGGGTGGGGGTCGCGAAAGGAGCATGACTTTATTTCTATCTTGATCTGCATGAATGGGTTGAGACAAATGCGATGTTGGATTTCTGCTTGGGCTGCAAAATATTGTGTGTGTGTGTTTAAGCTTAGCGAGAAATGCTTAGTATTGAATTCTTGAAAAAAATACCAAATGCAGGAGCTCAGAGGCCAAAATGTTTTCGTATCAACTTAGAAATATTCCATGTCTAAGTTTTCTGTTGGTCTGGTATGAGACATTATATAACCTCCTCAAACCAGCCTGGCTAATGTGTTTTAAATACACAGACCCAGAGAAGAACAGTATGTTCAGTGTTGGGAGAGAGTGTGTAGCTCAGAGGGAGCGCTACAGGTAACTGCCAAAATAAAGGAAACATCATCAACATGTCTTAAGGGGAGTCTTAGGGATTTTGGTTAGCTAACATGATCTACTTCCCCAGAGTCAGATGAACACATGCATACCATTTTTATGTCTCTGCATCCAGTATGAAGGAAGTTCAAAGTAGTTTTGCAAGCCAATGCTAACTAGCTTTATTGCAATGACTGGAAGTCTATGGTATCAATCAAATTTATTTATAAAGCCCTTCTTACATCAGCTGATGTCACAAAGTGCTGTTCAGAAACCCAGCCTAAAACCCCAAACAGCAAGCAATGCAGGTGTAGAAGCAGGAAAAACTCCCTAGAAAGGCCGGAACCTAGGAAGAAACCTAGAGAGGAACCAGGCTATGAGGGGTGGCCAGTCCTCTTCTGGCGGGTGGAGATTATAACAGAACATGACCAAGATGTTCAAATGTTCATAGATGACCAGCAGGGTCAGATAATAATAATCACAGTGATTGTAGATGGTGCAACAGGTCAGCACCTCAGGAGAAAATGTCAGTTGGCTTTTCATAGCCGATCAGAGTATCTCTACCGCACCGCGTGTCTGGGACAAGGTAGCATGTCCTGTGAACAGGTTAGGGTTCCACAGCCGCAGGCAGAACAGCTGAATCAGGAGCAGCAGCACGACCAGGTGACCTGGGGACAGCATGGAGTCATCAGGCCAGGTAGTAATGAGGCATGGTCCTAGGGCTCATGTCCTCTGAGAGAAAGAGAGAAAGAGAGAGCAAGAGGGAGAGAGAATTAGAGAGAGCATACTTAAATTTACACAGGACACTGGATAAGACAGGAGAAATACTCCAGATAAAACAGACTGACCCTAAGCCCCCAACACATCAACTATTGCAGCATAAATACTGGAGGCTGAGACCGGAGGTGTCGGGAGTCACTGTGGCCCCGTCCGATGATACCCTCGGATAGAGCCAAACAGGCAGGATATAACTTCACCCACTTTGCCAAAGCGCAGCCCCCACACCACTAGAGGGATATCTTCATCCACCGACCTACTATCCTGAGACAAGGCTGTGTATAGCCCATGAAGATCTCCCCCACAGCATGAACCCGAGGGGGGGTGCCAATCCGAACAGGAAGATCACGTCAGTGACTCAACCCACTCAAGTGACGCACCCCTCCTAGGGACGGCATGAAAGAGCACCAGTAAGCTAGTGACTCAGCCCCCGTAATAGGGTTTGAGGCAGAGAATCCCAGTGGAGAGAGGGGAACCGGCCAGGCAGAGATATCAAGGGCGATTTGTCGCTCCAGTGCCTTTCCGTTCACCTTCACACTCCTGGGCCAGACTACACTCAATTATAGGATGTACTGAAGAGATGAGTCTTCAATAAAGACTTAAAGGTTGAGACTGAGTCTGATTCTCTCATGTGGATATTTAGACCATTCCATAAAAATTGAGCTCTATAGGAGAAAGCCATGCCTACAGCTGGTTGCTTAGAAATTCTAGGAACATTAAGGAGGCCTGCGTCTTGTGACCGTAGCGTACGTGTAGGTATGTACGGCAAGACCTTGATCAGATAGATAGTTAGGAGCACGCCCATGTAATGCTTTGTAGGTTAGCAGTAAAACCTTGAAATCAGCCCTAACCTTAACAGGAAGCCAGTGTAGAGAGGCTAGCACTGGAGTAATATGATCACATTTTTTGGTTCTAGTCAAGATTCTAGCAGCTGTGTTTAGCACTAACTGAAGTTTATTTAGTGCTTTATCTGGGTAACCGGAAAGTAGAGCATTGCAATAGTCTAATCTAGAAGTGGTAAAAGCATGGATACATTTTTCTGCATAATTTGTGGACAGAAAGTTTCTGATTTTTGCAATGTTGCGGAGATGGAAAATAGCTGTCCTTGAAACAGTCTTGATATGTTCGTCAAAAGAGAGATCAGGGTCCAGAGTAACGCTGAGGTCCTTCACAGTTTTATTTGAGACGACTGTACAACCGTCAAGATTAATTGTCAGATTCAACAGAAGATCTCTTTGTTTCTTGGGACCTAGAACTAGCATCTCTGTTTTGTCTGAGTTTAAAAGTAGAACATTTGCCGCCATCCACTTCCTTATGTCTGAAACACAGGCTTCCAGGGAGGGCAATTTTGGGGGATTCACCATGTTTCATCGAAATGTACAGCTGTGTGCCATCCACATAGCAGTGAAAGTTAAAATTATGTTTCTGAATGACATCACCAGGAGGAAAAATATATAGTGAAAACAATAGTCGTCCTAAAATGGAGCCTTGAGGAACACAGACATTTACAGTTGATTTGTCAGAGGACAAACTATCTACAGTTGAAGTCGGAAGTTACATACACTTATGTCAGAGTCATTAAAACTCATTTTTTCAACCACTCCACACTTTTCTTGTTAACAAACTATGGTTTTAGCAAGTTGGTTAGGACTTGCTTTGGACTTTGTGCATGACACAAGCCATTTTTCCAGAAATTGTTTACAGACAGATTATTTCACTTATAATTCACTGTATCATAATTCCAGTGGGTCAGAATTTTACATACACAAAGTTGACTGTGCCTTTAAACAGCTTGGAATATTCCAGAAAATTATGTCATGGCATTAGAAACTTCTGATAGGCTGATTGACATAATTTGAGTCAATTGAAGGTGTACCTGTGGATGTATATCAAGGCCTACCTTCAAACTCAGTGCCTCTTTTCTTGACTTCATGGGAAAATCAAAAGACCTCAGAAGAAAATTGGAGACCTCCACAAGTCTGGTTCACCCTTTTGAGCAATTTCCAAACGCCTGAACGTACCACGTTCATCTGTACAAACAATAGTACACAATTATAAACACCATGGGACCACGCAGCCATCATACCGCTCAGGAAGGAGACACGTTATGCCTCCTAGAGATGAAAGTACCTGGGTGTGATCAAACAGCAAAGGACCTTGTGAAGATGCTGGAGGAAACAGGTACAAAAGTATCTATATCCACAGTAAAACTAGTCCTATATTGACATAACCTGAAAGGCTGCTCCGCAAGGAAGAAACCACTGCCCCGAAACCGCCTTAAGAAAAGCCAGACTACGGTTTGCAACTGCACATGGGGACAAAGATTGTATGTATTTTTTGGAGAAATGTCCTTTGGTCTAATGAAACAAAAATACAACTGTTTGGCCATAATGACCACCGTTATGTTTGGAGGAAAAAGGGGGAGGCTTGCAAGCCGAAGAACTCCATCTCAACCGTGAAGCATGGGGGCATCATGTTGTAGGGGTGCTTTGCTGCAGGACGGCTAGTGCACTTCACAAAATAGATGGCATCATGAGGTAGGAAAATTAGGCGGATATATTGAAGCAACATCTCAAGACATCAGTCAGGAAATTAAAGCTTGGTCGCAAATGGGTCTTCCAAATGGATAATGACCCCAAGCATACTTCCAAAGTTGTGGCAAAATGGCACAAGGACAACAAAGTCAAGATATTGTAGTGGCCATCACAAAACTCTGACCTCATTCCTATAGAGAATTTGTGGGCAGAACTGAAAAAGTGTGTGCGAGCAAGAATGCCTAAAAACCTGACTCAGTTACACCAGTTCTGTCAGGAGGAATGGGCCAAAATTCATCAACTTATTGTGGGAAGCTTGTGGAAGACTACCTGAAAAGTTTGACCCAAGTTAAACAATTTATAGGCAATGCTACCAAGTACTAATTGAGTGTATGTAAACTACTAACTCACTGGGAATGTGATGAAAAAAATAAAAGCTGAAATAAATTATTCTCTCTACTATTATTCTGACATTTCACATTCTTAAAATAAAGTGGTGATCCTAACTGACCTAAAACAGGGGAATTTGTACAAGGATTAAACTATTTGGCTTATTTGGCTAAGGTGTATGTACATTTCCAACTTCAACTGTATCTACAGAGACAAACTGATATATTTCCGACAGATAAGATCTAAACCAGGCCAGAACTTGCCCGTATAGACCAATTTGGGTTTCCAATCTCTCCAAAATAATGTGGTGTTCGATGATATCAAAAGCAGCACTAAGGTTTAGGAGCACGAGGACAGATGCAAAGCCTCGTTCTGACGCTATTAAAAGGTAATTTACCACCTTCACAAGTGCAGTCTCAGTGCTATGATGGGGTCTAAAATCAGACTGAAGAGTTTCGTATGCATTGTTTGTCTTTAGGAAGGCAGTGAGTTGCTGCGCAACAGCTTTTTCAAAAGTTTTTGAGAGGAATGGGAGATTCGATATAGGCCGATAGTTTTTATATTTTCTGGATCAAGGTTTGGCTTTTTCAAGAGAGGCTTTATTGCTGCCACTTTTAGTGAGTTTGGTACACATCCGGTGGATAGAGAGCCGTTTATTATGTTCAACATAGGAGGGCCAAGCGACACCCTTCTTCCATGAGAAATTCCATTTTTTTTAATAATAATAATAATTCAATTATAGGGTGACAGGTAGCCAAGAGGTTAGAGTGTTGGGCCAGTAAGGAAAGGTCGCTGGTTCTAATACATGAGTCGACAAGGTAAAAAATCTGTCAATGTGCCTTTGAGAAAGGCACTTAAACCTTATTTTTGATCTCAAGTGAAATCTACTATTCAGCTCCTATGTTAAATCTCTCCTCGCTGCCATAGCTCCTTAATTCATATGAGTGGCATCTCTACCCAACCAACCATAGCTCCCAGGAAGCTTCTGGGTATGAGCACAAAATGTGATGGGTCCTAACTCAAAAAGATGTTGCATAAAGTTCTTATTGGATTATTTTTGAATTAGGATACACTCTTACATGCTGACCACACCAGCTGCATTGCGTGCTCGAGCGTTGCAAAATAAACGTACACATAAATGACATGTTATTCAATAATTTCATCAAACTGCTCGCGCTTATCAACGAGCGTCTGCATAGCCAGGTCCTGAAATAGAACATGGTTCTATGTTAGACTCTTGATGTGATGCAAGTCCTGTCTCTCCCATGTCCTCATTGGTTTTTAGGAGCATATACCCATGTGGGTGATTAAAAGATGAACAAGGTCCACACTCCAGTCCAGTTGGTTGCAGTATAGCACCATAAAGTTGGTTGATAAACCGCCATACAACATCCACAGAAGAAGAAGAAATCTGAACAAGGAGAGATTACTAGAAATTAACTAGGTTTCCCCTTTTATCTGTGGATTCAGTATTGGAGTGGAGAACACACAATTTTGTGTGGGTCGATATTCTACAAAGATCCAGCAAAAAAAGGACCTTGTACATTTCAGGTAAAATTACAACCCAATGTTTATATTCCAGAACAAATTAGCTTGCAACAGCAAGCTGGCTAGCAAAATGTTGACGAATGTTTCACGTGTTCCCAAATGAATATACACTACATGAACAAAAGTATGTGTGTACCTGTTTGTCGTATGTGGACACATCTCATTCAAAAATCATGGGCATTAATATGGAGTTGGTTCACCCTTTGTTTCTATAACAGCCTCCACTCTTTTGGGAAGGCTTTCCACTAGATGTTGGAATATTGCTGCGGGGACTTTCTTCCATTCAGCCACAAGAGCATTAGTGAGGTTGGGCACTGTTGTTGGGAAGATAGGCCTGGCTCGCAGTCGGCATTCCAATCCATCCCAAAGGTGGTCGATGGGGTTGAGGTCAGGGCTCTGTGCAGGCCAGTCAATTTCTTCCACACTGATCTCTACAAACCATTTCTGTATGGACTTTACTTTATGCACGGGGACATTGTCATGCTGAAACAGGAAAGGTCTTCCCCAAACTGTTTCCACCAAGTTGGAAGCACAGAATTGCCTGGACAGATTTCCCTTCACTGGATCTAAAGGGCCTAGCCCGAATTATGAAAATCAGCACCAGAAAATTCATTCCCACCAAACTTTACAGTTGGCACAGTGTTCTCCTGGCATCTGCCAAACCCAGATTCGCTGGACTGCCAGATTCATCAGTAGTGAATGTTGCAACCGAGGACAGGCTTGCTTCAGTACTTGGCGGTCCCATTCTGTGAGATTGTTTGGTCTACCACTTTGCGGCTGAGCCATTGTTGCTCCCAGACAGACATTTCCACTTCACAATAACAGCACTTATAGTTGACCCGGGGCAGCTCTTGCCAGGCAGAAATTTGGCTTCTGGGCTCTTCAGTAAGGCCATTCTACTGCCAATAATTGTCTATTGAGATTTCATGGCTGTGTGCTTGATTTTATACACCTGTCAGCAACAGTGTGGCTGACATAGTCAAATCCACTCATTTGAAGGGGTGTTGACATACTTTTGTATAAATAGTGTAGTTGGTTCAGAGTTAATTTCAATTTGCGTGTCCTGATCACATCTGGTGTGGATGGACAAGATCATCATGCATGTGGCCAGTGTAGTCAGCATGTTAGAATCATGGGATCCAAAAGGGTTCTTCGGCTGTTCCCATAGAATAACCCTTTTGGTTCAAGGTAGAACTCTTTTGGGTTCCATATACAGTAAAAACCCTCTATAGAACCCAAAAAGGTTCTACCTGGAACCAAAAGGGCTCTACTTGGAGAAGAGTTATTCAAAGGGTTCTCTTATGGGGACGGCCAAAGAGCCCTTCTTGGTTCTAGGTAGCACCTGCAATCTGAGCTGCAGTTAACAATAATGAACTTATCCTCTGCAGCAGAGGTAACTCTGGGTCTTCCTTTCCTGTGGCGGTCCTCATGAGAACCAGTTTCATCACAGTGCTTGATGGTTTTTGCGACTGCACTTTCAAAATGCTTGAAATTTTTCATATTGACTGACCTTCATGTTTTAAAGTAATGATGGGCTGTTTCTCTTTGCATATTTGAGCCATAAAATGGACTTGGTCTTTTACCAAATAGGGCTATCTTCTGTATACCACCCCTATCATGTCACAACACAACTGATTGGCTCAAACGCATTAGGAAGGAAAGAAATTCCTCAAATTAACTTTTAACAACAGGCACACCTGTTAATCGAAATGCATTCCAGGTGACTACCTCAGAATGCCAAACGTGAGCAAAGCTGTTATCAAGGCAATGGATGGCTACTTTGAAGAATCTAAAATATTAAACTATTTTTTTCTTACTACATGATTCCAAATGTGTTATTTCATAGTTTTGATGTCTTCACTATTATTCTACAATGTAGAAAATAGTAAAAATAAAGAAAAACCCGAGAATTAGTAGGTGTGTCCAAACTTTTGACTGGTACTATAAATAGATTATTATTTTTAGTTGTTGTACTTTTTACCCCCAATTGGTAGGTAGTCTTTTCCCATTGCTGCAACTCCAGTACAGACTCGAGAGAGGCGAAGGTCGAGAGCCATTCGTTCTCCACAACATAACCTTGCCAAGCAGCACTGCTTCTTGATACATTACTTGTTTAACCCAGAAGCCAGCCCCTCTAATGTGTCGGAGGAAACACTGTACAACTGGCGATCGTGTCAGCGTGCATGCGCCCGGCCCACTAGAACGCGATGCGGCAATGGCATCCTGGCCGGCCTTACCCTCCCCTAACCAGGACGACGCTGGGCCAATTGTGCGCCACCTCATGGGTCTCCCGGTCGCAGCCAGCTTCGACACAGCCCAGGATCGAACCTGGGTCTGTAGTGACACCTCAAGCGCTGTGATGCAGTGCCTTAGACTGCTGCGCCACTCGGGAGGCCTAGATGATTTCTAAAGCAAGGCACATTTAACAATTAGGCTATTAATTATAGACGTAATTAAATTTGGGTTTCCTCGCTCCTAAATTTTCTTCGACAATTAGGCTAAGGCAAGGGTTGCTTCCGCCACATTATTCTCAATCCCAACTACTGTATGCTGGTTAAAAAGGATCGGCCCCTTTTTTCAATTTATGCCTAAAATGACATAACCAAATCTAACTGCATGTAGCTCAGGCCATGAAGCAAGAATATGCATTTTCTTGGTACCATTTGAAAGGAAACACTTTGGCGTTTGTGGAAATGTTAAAGGAATGTAAGAGAATATGACACATTAGATCTGGTGAAAGATAATACAAAGAAAAAAACCAACCATTTTTTTTTGTATGTTTTTTTGTACCATCATCTTTGAAATTCAAGAGAATGGTCATAATATATTATTCTAGTCCAGCTATTGGCTCTAGATTGCATTGTTTGTGTAAAGTTTTAGTCTGATCCAATGAAACAATTGCATTTCTGTTCAAAATGTTATATCAAGACTGCTCAAATGTGCCTAATATGCCTAATAACTTTTGATGTTCAAAACTGTGCACCCTCCTCAAACAATAGCATGGTATTATTTCACTGTAATATCTACTGTAAATTGGACAGTGCAGTTGGATTAACAGGAATTTGAGCTTTCTGCCAATATGAGATATGTCTATGTCCTGGGAAATGTTCTTGTTACTTACAACCTCATGCGAATCGCATTAGCCTACGTTAGCTCAACCGTCCCGCAGGGGACCCACAAATCCTGAAGAAGTTTTAACAAGGCCATTATGCACATAGCAAAATAGGGAAAGGCGACAATTCTACAGCGCACTGAAGATTTATGTTTCAGAACCGCAGACAGCGACAGTATCCAACTCGGGAGAAAGCACATTTGTTATAAAATAATAAATAAATATTTATTAGTGTTGCACCATTATTCTTTTACATAATATAACCATATTAAATGTCAGTATCATATGTCTTAGAGTGATGTACTGTGTCATCCCCGTGACCTCCGCAATGGATTAGTCCATTGAGACTGGCGCGAATCAGACAGGCGACTTGTGCACCATGAAAAAAATATATAAATACGACTGTTCGACTAAAGAAATCTCGGTCGACCAACAGCCTATCGACCAAACAATCGACAAATCGACTAAATGGGGTCAGCTCTAGTAGGGACCTCTACCCTCTATCGCCCGGGCCATAGCTCCTGAGTACCATCCTGCTATGTGCCCCCTTTACCCTCATACCCATGCCGTAGCTCTTCAGTGTGCAACTGACTGAGCCACAGTGAGACAGCTGGCAGCTCGGAGCCACTGAAGAATTACATTAATATTTCATCTCAGCAGCTGGAGTATTTCCTTCTCTGATCTGAAGACATTGACTCCCCCCTCCCCTCTCTCCACCCCTTCTCCGCTCCTCCACTCTCCACCCCCTCCACTTCTCCACCCCTCCACTTCTCCACTCTTCCACCCCATCACTCCTTCACTGTTCCACCACCCAACCTTCCGCTCCACCACTAATCCCCCCTCCATCCCCTCCTTTTCTCCACTCTTCTACTCTTTAACTCCTCCACATCCCCACCTCTCTGCTCCTCCACCCTCCACTTCTCCACTCTCCCACTCCTTTACTCCTCCACCCTCCATTTCTCTACCCCTTCAATTTCTCCACCACCTCCACTTCTCCACTCCTCCACACTCCACTTCCACTCTTCCACCCTCCTACCCCTCCTCTCCTCTTTTCCTCCACCCCCTCTAATCCTCCACCCCCTCTAATCCTCCACTTCTCCACTCCTTCAGTCCTGCACCCCCTCTACCCCTCCACTCCTCCACCCTCCGCACCACTCCGACACCCCTTTGAAAATGAGATTGCTTTGATTTACATCAGCACTGTTCCCCTCTTTGTTCCCACACCTCCTCCTCCGATCCTCTTCCTCACTGCAGATTCCTCCTACATCTCATTCTTTTCAATAGTTTACTCTTTTCTCAAATTCTCTTTTCTGGGCTCAGTAAAAACCTAGAGAGAAAGAAGAGAATATATAGAGCAGTTAAAATTGAATTCTCTATTACATTTTTAAACACTATATTGTAAAAATGGATGATTATTTTCCCTTCTCTCCGATTACATTGCGGGTTGGAGAATAGTGTGTTGGTTGATAAGGCAATAACTATTGTTTTTTTTAATCAGGTAGGCCTACATTTGTTTTATCAGACAATATCTATCCAGGAATTGGTATGTTTTCAGGTGGAAGTTAATACAACTGTCAGAGGGAGAGAAATACAGGCTTTCAGTATCAGAGAAAGTAAATAACTGCTGCTCTGGCCCCCCAATGGTGGAACAAACTCCCCCACAACGCCAGGACAGCGGAGTCAATCACCACCTTCCGGAGACACCTGAAACCCCACCTCTTCAAGGAATACCTAGGATAGGATAAAGTAATCCTTCTCACCCCCCCCCTTAAATGATTTAGATGCACTATTGTAAAGTGGCTGTTCCACTGGATGTCAGAAGGTGAATTCACCAATTTGTAAGTCGCTCTGGATAAGAGCGTCTGCTAAATGACTTAAATGTAAATGTAAATACAGGCTTTCAGTATCAGAGAAAGTAAATAACAAGGAGAGAAGAGCATAGAGCACAGTGTCGCGAGAAAGTAAATAACAAGGAGAGAAGAGCATAGAGCACAGTGTCGCGAGAAAGAGAGAGGGATGAAGTGAGCATAGAAAGAAAAATATGAAGCGAGCAGGGAGAATGTGGAATGGTAAGAGAGCATGGGGAGAGAAAATGAGGGAAGAAACATCATAGAAAGAGAGATGGAGTGGGAGGGAGAACGAGAGAGGGAATGGAGAGATCACTGAGAGGGGGATTGGTGCAGCCACATTAATACCCGAGCACGCAGGTCCAGGTTATGGTGGGTTGTTTTTAATCCCATTTCCTGGTGTCATTAGCGGGTTCTATGATTTGTCATCAATCACTGGTCGCTGGGATGTAGGCAGCTTGCTTGCTGAGTGGGCAGCCCAGCCCAGACGCCACAACGCCACACCACGCTGAGTCTCTAATGGAATGATTCACTCAGGAAGGGGAGGGATAGGGGGTAGTGGGGCATAGAAAGATGGGTAATGTAAGTGTTTGTGTGTCTTTATGTGAGAGAGAGAGAGAGAGAGAGAGAGAGAGAGAGAGAGAGAGAGAGAGAGAGTGAATGAATGAAAGAGGGGAAGAGAGGATAGATGGGGAGAGAAAGAGAGAGGGAGAGGTGTAGAGAGGAGAACATGTAGAGGGGGTAGAGGAATGATGAGGGAGAAAGTCAGAGAGAAAGCAGAGAGAGGGGGAAGAGGGGTGATCCTGGAAAGAGAGAGCTACAGAGAGGAAGAAGGGAGAGAGTGAATGAGAGAAACTAGAGCTCAGCATCTATCAGTCTTTAACAAATTTCACTGAGACAGATACATTTTTACTGGTGGACAGGCTTTACAGTTGTTTCACTCACTCTCTATAGAGTTACTTTTTTTTGTTGCTTGTCAGCTACTATTATAATTCACCAGCATATTGACAGAAGGACATTCAGCGACTAACTGGTAAATACACTAGAGATCCAGCACCGGACAGCGTTAAATCTCAATATTAATACCCCACACCTCCTTAGCTGGCTGTGTAACAAAGTAATGTGTGTGTGGTGTGTGTGTGCATATTTGACCCCTGCCAGCAGTGTCAGTCTCCACTCTATGAACTCCTTGTTTCCAGGCCTGCCAATCAGCGTCTGTTTTAGATAGGAGATAACGGGAGGGCACTAAGTAGCAACACAGTCTAGGAACCAACGACACAATCCATAACCTGCCATTTCTTACAGGACTCACAGAGAGAGGGGGGTGGGAAAGATAGAGAGGGAAATAGAGATAAGGGGAGAAAGATAGAGAGGGGGAGAAACAGGGTGAGAGAGAGAGAGAGGAGAGAGAGAGAGAAAAGGAAAGAGAGGCAGGATAGAGGTGTCACAGCAATGGAACTTGCCTGGCTATCGCTACCATCGTACATCATCATTTAATATAATTGGTGCCAGGGAGGTGAGAGTTTGGCCAAATATTACTCCATCGTTAACCAAGAGTGGTGGAGAAGCTGAGTATAGGCTGTATATCTAACTCTAATCTCACCTGTCTGGATCAGCTGTCACTCAGCGAAGCAAGCAACTGCGCGTGGCCACACACACACACACACACACACAGCTTTATGATTAATGACTCATGGTGTAATCATAACAACATACCATGCATACCAGCCAACGCTTCATGATTGTTTTGATCACGCCGGAATACTGAAATATGTTCCGGTCAGCCTCAGAGAACAACATCGACCTTTACACTGACTCGGTGAGTGCGTTTATAAAGAAGTGCATTGGAGATGTTGTATCCACTGTGACAATTAAAACCTACCCTAACCAGAAACCGGGGATGGATGTCAGCATTTGCGCAAAACGGAAAGTGCAAACCATTGCATTTAACCATGGGAAGAGGTCTGGGGATTATGTCTGAATATAAACAGTGTAGCTATTCCCCCTGCAAGGCAATAAAACAAGAAAATGCTACTACAGGGACAAGGTGGAGTTGCAATTCAACGGCTCAGACACGAGATGGATGTGGCAGGGTCTACAGGAAATCACGGACTACAAAAATAAATCCAGCCACGTCACGGACACCGATGTCACGCTTCCAGACAAACTAAACCCCTTCTTTGCCCTCTTTGAGGATAATACAGTACCACCGTCGCGGCCCGCTAACAAGGACTGCGTCCCCCTCTCTCCTTCCCCATGGCTGACGTGAGTAAAATATTTAAACGTGTCAACCCTCGCAAGGCTGCTGGCCCAGATGGCATCCCTAGTCACATCCTCAAAGAATGTGCAGACCAGCTGGCTGGTGTGTTTATGGACATATTCAATTGCTCCCTGTCCCAGTTTGTTGTCCCCACATGCTTCAAGATGGCTACCATTTTTCCTTTACCCAAGAAGGCAAAGGTAACTGAACTAAATGACTACCGCCCCGTAGCACTCACCTCTGCTTCGAAAGACTAGTCAAGGATCATATCACCTCCACCTTACCGGCCACCCTAGACCCACTTCAGTTTTGCATACCGTCCCAACAGGTCCACAGACGACGCAATCACCATCACTCTGCACAATGCCCTATCCCATCTGGAGAAAAGGAATACCTATGCAAGAATGTTGTTTATTGACTACAGCTCAGGATTCAACACCATAGTACCCTCCAAGCTCATCATCAAGCGGGAGGCCCTGGGTATCAACCCCACCCTGTGCAATTGGGTCCTGGACTTTCTGATGGGCCACCCCCAGATGGTGAAGGTAGGAAACAACATCTCCACTTCGCTGACCCTCAACACTGGGTCCCCACAAGGGTGCTTGCTCAGCACCCTCCTGTACTCCCTGTTCACCCACGACTGCATGGCCATGCACGCCTCCAACTCAATCATCAAGTTTGCAGATGACACAACAGTATTGGGCTTGATTATCAACAAAGACGAGACAGCCTACAGGGAGGAAATGAGGGCACTCGTAGTGTCAAAAAAAACAACCTCTCTCACAAAGTCAACAAAGCAAAGGAGATGATTGTGGACTTCAGGAAACCACAGAGGGAGCACTCCCCTCCACATCGAAGAGACAGTAGTGGAGAAGGTGGAAACATTTCAGTTCCTCGGCGTACACATCATTGACAAACTGAAATGGTCCACTCACACAGACAGTGTGGTGAAAATCAGGAGGCTGAAGGAGGCTCAGGAGGCTGAAGAAATGTGGCTTGTCACCCAAAACCCTAACAGATGCACAATCGAGAACATCCTGTCTGGCTGTATCACAGCCTGGTACGGCAACTGCACCACCCTCAACCGCAAGACTCTCCAGAGGGTGGTGCGGTCTGCACAACGCATCGCGGGGGGCAAACTACCTGCCCTCCAGGACACCTACAGCACCCAATGTCACAGAAAGGCCAAAAAGATCATCAAGGGCATCAACCACCCGAGCCACTGTCTCTTCACACCGTTACCATCCAGAAGGCAAGGTCAGTACAGGTGCATCAAAGCTGGGACCGAGAGCCTGAAAAACAGCTTCTATCTTAGGCCATCAGACTGCTAAACAGCAATCACTAACTCAGAGAGGCTGCTGCCTCCATTGAGACCCAATCACTGGCCAATTTAATAAATGGATCACTAGTCACTTTATACAATGCACTCTAAATAATTCCACTTTCATAATGTTCACATATCTTACATTACTCATATCACGTGTTGTAAGGGAATTCTGCCCTATGTTATTTAAACAAGAGACCACAGGGAATTTGATCAGAGGTTAGTTTGTTTAATAATGATTGCAAGCCGGATTGCAAGCCGGAGTATACACTTACAGTAATTTGCAAGTAACACACTCAGCACAAAATATGGTGTTTTCCCCTTTTATCACCTACTGAGGATTACACCACCCAGGGTGATGTCCCTTAACTTTAATACCATGTAAGCTCATAATTAATAGTTGCTAATAGAAAGATTATTGTTCAGCTTATTGTTATTTGCAGTTAGTTTCCCAATCCTTCTTCCTCCTATTGCCATCATGTGCTAGCAGAAGTCAGGCTGGAACATAGTATCAACAGGAACTGAAAGTATAGTTTCAACACACAAACAGACATTTAACTTTATGTATAGTTGATCTCTTCATGCACTTACAAAGTCTCTACCACTGATTCTTAATCTCAAGCTAAAGCAAAACATTAATCATTGTACTTTTGTAATTACATGTGTTCCTATAATGTACAGATATGATAAAATTCCTTTCAGTGTGTATACTGTATTTTATACCATCCATTGCACCTCGCCTATGCCTCTCAGCCTCTGCTCATCCATAAAGTTACATGTACATTTTCTCATTCAACCCTTTAGATTTGTTTGTATTAGGTATTTGTTCGGGAATTGTTAGATATTACTGCACTGCCGGAACTAGAAGCACAAGCATTTCGCTACACTCACATTAACATCTGCTAACCATGTGTATGTGACAAATAAAATTTGCTTTGATTTTGATTTGATGAACAGAGAGTAGCAGCAGGGGGGGTGGACAATGCAAATAGTCTGGGTAGCGATTTTATTAGCTGTTCAGGAGTCTTATGTCTTGGGGGTAGAAGCTGTTAAGAAACCTTTTGGACCTAGACTTTGCTGCTCCGGTACCGCTTGTCGTGTAGTAGCAGAGAGAACAATCTATGACTAGGGTGGCTGGAGTCTTTGGGAATTTTTAGGGCCTTTCTCTGACACCGCCTGGTATAGAGGTCCTGGATGCCAGGAATCTTGGCCCCAGTGATGTGCTGGGCTGTATACACTATCTAGGAAGATATTCCAGTCTGTGCTAACAAAGCAGTCCTGTAGCTTAGCATCTGCAGGAATCAGGAGGATATGGTCAGATTTGCCAAATGGAGGGCGAGCTTTGCATGTGTCTCCGTGTGTGTAGTAAAGGTGGTCTATAGTATTTTTTTCCTTTGGTTGCACATGTAACATGCTGGTAGAAAGGAGGTAAAATGGATTTAAGTGTCCCTGCATTAAAGTCCCTGGCCACTAGGAGTGCCGCCTCTGGATGAGCATTTTCTTGTTTACTTATGGCCTTATACAGCTCGTTGAGTGCGGTCTTATCGCCAGCATCGGTTTGTGGTGGTAAATAGACAGCTATAAAAAATACAGATGATAACTCTCTTGGTAAATACTGTGGTCTACAGCTTATCATGAGATACTCTACCTCAGACGAGCAAAACCTTGAGAATTCCTTAATATTAGATTTCATGCACAGCTGTTATTTACAAATAGACACAGACCGCCACCCCTTGTCTTACCGGAGGCAGCTTTTCTATCTTGCCGATGCAACGAAAACCCAGCCAGCTATATGTTATCCATGTCGCCGTTCAGCCACAACTCGGTGAACCATAAGATATTATAGTTTTTAAAGGCCCGCTAGTAGGATAGTCTTGGTAGGATAGTCCACTTTATTATCCAATGATTGCACATTGGCTAATAGGACTCATGGTAGAGGCGTATGACTCACTCGCTGTCGAATCCTTACAAGGCAACACGACTTACATCCACGATATTGCCGTCTCTTCTTCATGCGGATGAAGGGGATTTTGGCCTTGTCGGGTGTCTGAAGTAAATCCTTTGCGTCTGACTCATTAAAGAAAGAATCTTTGTCCAGTACGTGTAATCACTGTCCTGATATCCAGAAGCTCTTTTCGGTCATAAGAGACGGTGGCAAAACCATTATGTACAAAATAAGTTACAAATAACACGCACAATTGGTTAGCTGCCCGTTAAACGACAGCCATCTCCTCCGGCGCCATTATCCATGTACTTCCTGACTTTATGGGGAAATTTTGTTGCAGTGTCATGTACACGTTTAAAGTGGCGTTTAAATTCAAAACAAATTTGACAATACAACTTCCATAAGTTACATACCAATTAAACTTTTTTTTTAAACCTCTTGATACTACCCATCCCGGATCCGGGATCGTGAATACAGCCTCAGGCTCATTAGCATAACGCAACGTTAACGATTTCTGAAAATCGCAAATGAAATGAAAATAATATGCCTGCTCTCAAGCTTAGCCTTTTCTTAACAACACTGTCATCTCAGATTTTCAAAATATGCTTTTGAACCATAGCAAATCAAGCATTTGTGTAAGAGTATTGCAAGCTAGCTTAGCATTTTGCGTAGCATTTAGCACGCAACATTTTCACAAAAACCAGATAACCAAATAAATAAAATCATTTACCTTTGAAGAACTTCGGATGTTTTCAATGAGGAGACTCTCAGTTACATAGCAAATGTTCAGTTTTTCCTGAAAGAATATTTGTGTAGGAGAAATCGCTCCGTTTTGTACATCACATTTGGCTACCGAAACGAACTGAAAATTCAGTCACCAAAACGTCAAACTTTTTCCAAATTAACTCCATAATATCGACCGAAACATGGCAAACGTTGTTTAGAATCAATCCTCAAGGTGTTTTTTCACATATCTCTTTATTGATATGCCGTTCGTGGAAGCCTGCTTTCGTCTCAGAATCCCATGGAAAAATACCAGCAGCTGAAAATGACGCACCAATTTCGACAGAGTCTCTTATGGTCAATCTTCCAATGATATGCCTACAAATACGTCACAATGCTGCAGACACCTTGGGGAAACGATAGATAGGGCAGGCTCATTCCTGTCGCATTCACAGCCATATAAGGAGACAATGGAAAACAGAGCCTCAAAAATCCTGCTGATTTCCTGGTTGCAGTTTCATCTTGGTTTTGCCTGTAGCTCCTGTTCTGGGGCACTCACAGTCAATATCTTTGCAGTTCTGGAAACAAGTGTTTTCTTTCCAAAGCTATCAATTATATGCATAGTCGAGCATCTTTTTGTGACAAAATATCTTGTTTAAAACGGGAACGTTTTTCATCCAAAAATGAAATAGCGCCCCCAGAGTTTCAAGAGAAGCCTGCTGGCCTTACTGAGTCGATAGGAACATTAGCCCGAGCTATTTAGGAGGGATATCACACCTGGCACAAATGATTGTCTAGTTCTGTTTTTCCTGTTGAGGGGTGCCCTATACCTGCGCCCAGAGGGGAGTAGTTCAAAGTCCGGGTACAGGGGGTGGCTTGGGTCTAAAATTATTTTGTGAGCCTTGCGGAGGGCCCTGACCTTAAAGATCTCATCCAGGCCTGTCTGTTTGACTCCAAGTACCTTGCTTGCTGTGGTGATAATCATTCTCAGCATATTTCTCTGGCTGACAGTGGCATTGCCAAACCAACAAACAGTACAAAAAGTTCAAATACTCTCAATGAAAGATCTGTAAAACAGAGTCAGTATAGTACAGTCTACATTAAAATATCCCAGCTGTATGACATTGTTAGTTTGTTGAGGGAATATAGCTGCATCTTTAGATCACAACAAAAACATGAATAGTGTAGGCTCACATCTAATATATATTTTGATATATATATGTGTTGTAAAAAGGAATTAGCCACAGAAATGGAATGATCATAGAGGTAACATACTCTATATATACTACAGTGTGGTGTATTTGTGGAATGACATTTCATCTGTTCGCAGCACAATGAGCAAAATGATTCCATTAGCCCGTCTTAGTCTTTTCCATTGATCTGGCTGTTTATTGATAGCGAAAGAGGCCTGTCACAACAGGAGTATAGCTTGGCATGTCCTCTCCTCTCCAACATGTCTAGGCCTACCAGTAATGAGGCTTTTGGTCTGCGCTCACAGCCAGCAGATTCCTTTCATGCTGTTATTTATCCTGCTTGTGTTGGCTTACCAAATGGAATTCACAATCTCTAGATACATCCGCCTTAGCCTGATAATTAGAATGGTGCACTGCTGCTGATGATAAGAGGGAAGAGAAATGAGGATAAGATCACAATGAATGAAAGTCAACCAGGTATTGTGAGACATCGACCCTCATGTAAAACATCCAGAAAGAAATATTGCTCAATTTTATTAACAAACCTATCACAATGGTAAATCTTAGCACTGGCGGTAGCGCTATTAAATCAAATTGTATTTATCACATGCGCCGAATACAACAGATGTTATTTTCTCACGAGCCCTTTCCCAACAATGCAGAGTTAAAAAGTAAGACAAATTTGCTAAATAAAATAACGCAATAGAAACACAATAAAATAACAATAACAAGGCTATATACATGGAGTACCAGTACTGAGTCAATGTGCAGGAGTTCGAGGTAGTTGAGGTAATGTGTACATACATGTAGGTTGGGATAAAGGTGACTAAGCAATCAGGATAGATAATAAACAGAGTGGCAGAAGGCATATGTGAAGAGTGTGCGTGTGTGTGTGTGGTGTCAATATGCATTTGTGTGAGTGTTTGTGTGTGTATGTGTGTGGGTGAACATATATAGAGCCAGTGCAACAACAAAAAAAGCAATGTAAATAATCTGGGTAGCCATTTTGATTAACTGTTCAGCATTCTTATGGCTTTTGGTACCAGACTTGGTGCTCAAGTACAACTTGCCATGCAGTAGCAGAGAACACAGTCTATGACTTGGGTGGCTGGAATCTTTGACAATTTTTAGGGCATTCTTCGGGCTCTGCCTGGTATAGATGTCATGGATGGCAGGGAGCTCGGCCCCAGTGATGTACTGGGCTGTATGCACTACCCTCTGTAGCACCTTACGGTTGGATGCCAAACAGTTGCCATACCAAGCAGTGATGCAGCCAGTCAAGATGCTTTCAATGGTGCAGCTGTGATGCAGCCAGTCAAGATGCTCTCAATGGTACATCTGTAGAACCTTTTTCTGTAGTCCACAATCAGTTCCTTTGATTTTGAGGGAGAGCTTGTTGTCCTGGCACCACACTGCCATGTCTCTGACCTCCTCGCTATAGGCTGACTCATCATTGTCGGTGATCAGGCCTACCACTGTTGTGTTGTCGGAAAACTTAATGATGGTGTTGGAGATGTGCACGGCCACACAGTCGTGGGTGAACAGGGAGTACAGAAGGGAACTAAACATGCATCCCTGAGGGGCCCCCGTGTTGAGGGTCAGTGGAATGGATGTGTTGTTGCCTACATGTCAGGAAGTCCAGGATCCAGTTGCAGAGGGAGGTGTTTAGTCCCAGGGTCCATAGCTTAGTGATGGGCTTTGTGGGTACTATGGTGTTGAACGCTGAGCTGTATTCAATGAACAGCATTCTCACATATGTGTTCCTTTTGTCCAGGTGAATGAGGGCAGTGTGGAGTGCAATAGAGATTGCATCATCTGTGAGTCTGTTGGGGCAGTATGCAAATTGGAGTGGGTCTAGGGTATCAGGTAGGATGCTGTTGATGTGAGCCTTGACCAGCCTTTCAAAGCACTTCATGGCTACCGACGTGAGTGCTACGGGTCAGTTGTTATTTACGCAGGTTACTTTTGCTTCCTTGGGCACAGGGACTATGGTGGTCTGCTTGAAACATGTAGGTATTACAAACTCGGTCAGGGAGAGGTTGAAAATGTCAGTAAATACACATGCCAGTTGGTCAGCGCATGCTTTGAGTACACGTCTTGGTAATCCGTCTGGCCCTGCGGCTTTGTGAATGTTGACCTTTTTAGAGGTCTTGCTCACATCGGCTACTGAGAGTGTTATCACATCGGGTTCTCTCATGCATGCTTCAGTGTTGCTTGCCTCGAAGCGAGCTTAAAAGCATTTAGCTCATACTGGTAGGCTCGCGTCACTGGGCAGCTCGCGGCTGGGTTTCCGTTTGTAGTCTGTAATAGTTTTCAAGCCCTGCCACATCCGATGAGCGTCAGAGCCTGTGTAGTAGGATTCAATCTTAATCCTGCATTGATGATTTGCCTGTTCGATGGTTCATTTGAGGGCGTAGCGAGATTTATTATAAGCGTCCGGATTAGTGTCCCGGTCCTTGAAAGTAGCAGATCTAGCCTTTAGCTCGATGCGGATGTTGTCTGTAATCCATGGCTTCTGGTTGGGATATGTATGTACGGTCACTGTGGGGACAACTTTGTCTATACATTTATTGATGAAGCTGATGACTGAGGTGATATACTCCTAAATGCCATTGGATGAATCCCGGGACATATTCCAGTCTGTGGTAGCAAAACAGTCCTGTTGCATTGCATCCACGTCATCGGACCACTTCCGTATTGAGCGAGTCACTGGTACTTCCTGCTTTAGTTTTTGCAGGTATGCAGAAATCCAGATAATAAAATTATGGTCAGATTTGACAAATGGAGGGTGAGGGAGAGCTTTGTATGCGTTTCTGTGTGTGGAGTAAAAGTGGTCTAGAGTTTTTTTTCCCTCTGGTTGCACATGTGACATACTGGTAGAAATGAGGTAAAACGGATTTAAGTTTACCTGCATTTACCAGCAATCCCCAGCCACTAGGAGCGCTGCTTCTGGATGAGCATCTTCTTGTTTGCTTATGGCCTTATACAATGCGTTGATTGCGGTCTTAGTGCAAGCATTGGTTTGTGGTGGAAAATATTTGGCTTTGAATAATATAGATTAGAACTGTCTTGGTGATAGTGTGTCTACAGCTGATCATAACGTACACAACCTCAGGTGAGCAATACCTCAAGGCTTCTTTAATATCAGACATTATGCACCAGCTTTTATTGACAAATAGACACACACCCCCGCCCCATGTCTTACCAGACATAGCTTCTCTGTCCTGCTGATGCATGGAAAATCCTGCCAGCTCTATATTATCCATGTCGTCGCTCACCCTAGACAAAAAATACAATCCAGTTTTTAATGTCCCGTTGGTAGGATAGTCTTGATCGTATATCATCCATTTTGTTTTTCAATGATTGCACGTTGGCCAGTAGAACGGATGGTAGTGGAGGTTTACTCACTCGCCTACAAGTTCTCAGAAGGCAGACCGACCTCCGCCTTCTTTCTCTCCGTATTTTCTTCATGCAAATTACGGGAATTTGGGCCCCTAATCGGAGCAGTACAGTTGTGGTCGAAAGTTTTGAGAATGACACAAATATTAATTCCCACAAAGTTTGCTGCTTCAGTGTCTTTAGATATTTTTGTCAGATGTTACTATGGAATACTGAAGTATAATTACAAGCATTTCATAAGTGTCAAAGGCTTTTATTGACAATTATATGAAGTTGATGCAAAGAGTCAATATTTGCAGTGTTGACCCTTCTTTTTCAAGACCTCTGCAATCCGCCCTGGCATACTGTCAATTAACTTCTGGGTCACATCCTGACTGTTGGCAGCCTATTATTGCATAATCAATGCTTGGAGTTTGTCAGAATTTGTGGGGTTTTGTTTGTCCACCCGCCTCTTGAGGATTGACCACAAGTTGTCAATGGGATTAAGGTCTGGGGAGTTTCCTGGCCATGGACCCAAAATATAGATGTTTTGTTCCCCGAGCCACTTTTGCCTTATGGCAAGGTGCCCCAACATGCTGGAAAATGTAAAGGTAAGCAAATTGAAGTGGGTTTAGGGTGGCAGGTAAGGTAGAGGTTATAGGATCCTTGATTTGTCTCTCAAAGCACTTCATGATGACAGAGGTGAGTGCTACGGGGCGATAGTCATTAAGTTCCGTTACCTTTGCCTTCTTGGAAATTGGAACAATGGTGGCCACCTTGAAGCATGTGGGCACAGCAGACTAGGATAGGGAGAAATTGAATATGCCCATAAATACACCAGCCAGCTGGTCTGCGCATGCTCTGAGGACACGGCTAGGGATCCCTTCTGGACCGGCAGCCTTGCGAGGGTTAACACGCTTAAATATTTTACTCATGTCGGACCACCGAGCCGGATTGCCCACAGTCCTTGGAAGTGGGCCGCGTCGGTGGCACTGTATTATCCTCAAAGCATGCAAAGAATGTGTTTAGCCTGTCCGGAAGCAAGATGTCGGTTTCAGTGACGTGGCTGGTTTTCCTTTTGTTGTCTGTGATTGTCTGTAGTCCCTGCAACATACATCTCGTGTCTGAGCCGTTGAATTGCGACTACACTATATCTCTATACTGACGTTTAGCTTGTTTGATTGCCTTGCGGATTGAGTAACTACACTGTTTATATTCTATTCTATTATATTCCATATTACCAGTCACCTTGCCATTGTTAAATAGGGCTGCAATCCTGTTAACGGGATGATATGTCAACAGCCAGTGAAAGTGCAGGGCGCCAAATGCAAAACAACAGAAATCTCATAATTAAAATCCCTCAAACATACATGTATTTTATACCGTTTTAAAGGTAATCTTGTTGTTAATCCCACCACAGTGTCCGATTTCAAATAGGCTTAAAAGCGAACGCACCACAAACGATTGTGTTAGGTGACCACCAACTCACAGAAAAACCCAGCCATTTTTCCAGCCAAAGAGAAGAGTCACAAAAAGCACAAATAGAGATAAAATGAATCACTAACCGTTGATGATCTTCATCAGATGACACTCATAGGACTTCATGCTACACAATACATGTATGTTTTATTTGATAAAGTTCATATTTATATTTAAAAATCGGAGTTTACACTGGCGCGTTACGTTCACTAGTCCCAAAAACATTCGGTGATATTGCATAGCCACATCAATTCAACAGAAATACTCATCATAAATGTAGATGAAAATACACATGGAATTATAGATATACCTCTCCCTAATGCAGCCGCTGTGTCAGATTTCAAAACCTTTATGGAAAAAGCAAACCATGCAATAATCTGAGAAGGCGCTCAGAAAATAAATAAAATTATCCGCCATGTTGGAGTCAACAGAAATCAGAAATAACATTGTTTGATAATGCCCCTTATGTTAGAGTGTTTAGTACACAAATCCAGACGCTCGTGCAGGTTCATCCGAACATCGGGCGAGAACTTCAAAAAGTTATATTACAGGTAGAAGAAACTTGTCAAACTAAGTATAGAATCAATATTTAGGGTGTTGTTATCATAAATCTTCAATATAGTTTCAACCAGAGAATTCCTTTGTGTGTAGAGAAGCCATGGAACGCAGGTAGCTATCATGTGAATTGCGCGTGACCAGCCCTTGGCTCTCTGCCAGACACCTGGCTCATTCAGCTCCCATTCAGCCCCACAACACAGTAGAAGCCTCATTCAAGTTTCTAAAGACGGTTGATATCTAGTGGAAGCCCTGGAAAGTGCATATCCCACTCTGAATTCATTAGGGGCTGGGTTGAAAATCGACCAACCTCAGATTTCTCACTCCCTGTTTGGATTTCTTCTCAGGTTTTTGCCTGCCATTTGAGTTCTGTTATACTCACAGACATCATTCAAACAGTTTTAGAAACTTCAGAGGGTTTCCTATCCAATACTACTAATAATATGCATATATTATCAACTGGGACTGAGGATCAGACCGTTTACTCTGGCACCTCTGGGCACCTTTCATACAAGCTACTCAATACTACCTCTGCAGCCATAAGAAGTTAAATGTGGTGGTTCACGCAATCAGTTTCACGCAAATGCTACCATCTATCCACAGTTTCTGGTTAGGGTATATTTTTATAGTCACAGTGGGTACTACATCTCCTATACATTTTCTTATGAACTCAGTCATCGTATTTGTGCATGCGTCAAGATTATTTTCGCACGCTACCCGGAACATATCCCAGTCCCCATGATCAAAATATTCCTGAAGCGTGGATTCCGATTAGTCAGACCAGTGTTGTATGGTACGAAGCACCGGCACATCCTGAGTGTCTGCCTTTAGGACGGGAGGAGCAAGATGGCAATGTGGTCAGATTTTCTGAAAGAAGGGTGGTGAAGGGCCTTGTAAGCATCCCGGAAGTGAATAGCAATGGTCGAGAGTCTTAGCACGAGTAGGACATCTTAGAGTATGAGTGCTAATCTAGGATCAGTTTTTACTTTTAGATCATAATGAATCAAATTATATTTACTGGTGGGACATGACCTTAGATCAGCACTCCTACTCTTGTGGTGCATTTCCTTACCGGATTTACCTCAGGCTCAGACCTTTCTGTTTCCATTCACACAGGCCGGCCTGTGTCTCACTGGGCCAGGCTACTCGTACTTTTCAGCTGCATTTACATAACAATGGCTCACTGTGAACTTTAATATCTTCCCACAAAGCAACTGTTTTGATTATGCAGAGGTTGTTTATTCTGCTCTTCACAAGTCCTCACTGCCAGCCCTAGCTATAGAAACAGTTTCCCTAGTATAACATAAGGGTGTATACACTAGTGTAACACTGACGTTACAGTGATTAAGCATACTAGGCATACTTCCACTAACAGCCCCAGTCTCCCCAGTCTCCCCTCCCGGAGGATCTGATCCCCTGGTCGTGCTGCTGTTCCAACTACAACTCTGTGGACCCCTGGCCTAATTTCACTGGGCGTGCTAACTTGTCCCAGACGCCTGCTGATCAAGTTTGCCAGGTAGTCACTGTGCTTCTGCATTGCTTGCTCTTTGGGGTCTTGGGCTGGGTATCTGTAAAGCTCTTTTGTGACTGCTGATTAGGGCTGTCCTGATTAATGTGAGACAATAGTCATGCATTTGTAACATTTTCAAATCAAAATCAAATTTTATTTGTCACATACACATGGTTAGCAGATGTTAATGCGAGTGTAGCGAAATGCTTGTGCTTCTAGTTCCGACAATGCAGTAATAACCAACAAGTAATCTAACTAACAATTCCTAAACTACTGTCTTATACACAGTGTAAGGGGATAAAGCATATGTACATAAGGATATATGAATGAGTGATGGTACAGAGCAGCATAGGCAAGATACAGTAGATGGTAAGTTAGTGTGTGTTGGTGTTGTATATCCTTATTTAGCAAATGTGAAAGTTTAGCTGATCTGGAGTGGACTTCATCTGAATTTAAATTATTCGCTAGGATGATTAATAGACATCAGTATCCATGACTACCATCCACATGCAATCCACCACCACTATTCTAATGAAGGAAAGGGAATCCACCTCCTCAATGTATTGTACATTGAACAATAACATTTATTTTTAAATATATTTAGAATTAATATTCCCTTTTGTCAATAACCGATAATGGCAACATGCTTGAACATGTCTTTTTATGGAGGTTATGGGGGTGATGCTGTTGCCGAGCAGATTTCATATTATGCCAAAGTTATCAATTAGGAAGATGGTGCTGTTCAGAATGACAAGTTAATGACTGTTGATGTTCATAGGACTCTCCTAACGCTATGTTGAACAGTGGAGGTTCCTCAGAGGGGCAAGTAGAGGACCATCCCTCAGTGAATTTCAGAAAAAGAACACTAGTGAAACATTTAAAAAGTTATCCTATTTGGATTAAACTATACTAAATATATTCACATCACCAAATAATGTATTAAAAAACTGTTTTGCAATGAAGGTCTACAGTAGCCTCAGCGGCACTCTGTAGGGTAGCCCCATGGTGTAGCCGGAGGACAGCTAGCTTACATGTCCTCCTCTGGGTACATTGACTTCAATACAAAACCTAGAAGATTCATGATTCTCACCCCCTTCCATAGACTTACACAGTAATTATGACAACTTCCGGAGGACGCCCTCCAACTTATCAGAGCTCTTGCAGCATGAACTGACATGTTGTCCTCCCAATTAAAGGATCAGAGAAAGAATCTAGTACTGAAAGGATAAGCTACAGCTAGCTAGCACTGAAGTGTATAAAATGTGGTGAATAGTTGACTCAATGAAGGAGATTCATTTCTTCCAGAGTCAAGGAGAAGCAAGAGAGAGAAAAAGAGAGCGTTAGCAATATTACATAGTATATACAGTGCATTTGGAAAGTATTCAGACCCCCCACAGACTTTTTCCACATTTGTTACATAACAGCCTTATTCTAAACTAGATTAAATATTTTTACCCCTCATCAATCTCCACACAATACCCCATAATGGCAAAGTAAAAACAGGCTTTTACACATTTTTGCAAATTTATAAGAAAGAAAAAACTGAGATATCACATTGACATAAGTATTCAAATCCTTTACTCAGTACTTTGTCAAAACACCTTTGGCAGCATTTAAGGTTTAAGGGTATGAAGCTACAAGCTTGGCACACCTGTATTTGGGAAGTTTCTCCCATTCTTATATGTAGATTCTCTCAAGCTCTGTCAGGTTGGATGAGGAGTGTCGCTGCACAGCTATTTTCAGGCGTTGTCTTGGCTGTGTGCTTAGGGTCGTTGTCCTGTTGGAAGGTGAACCTTCGCCAACTTCTGAGGTCCTGAGCAGGTTTTTATGAAGGATCTCTCTGTACTTTGCTCTGTTCATCTTTCCCTCGATCCTGACTGACATACCCAGTCCCTGCCGCTGAAAAACATCCCCACAGCATGATGCTGCCACCACCATGCTTCACCGTGGGGTTGGTGCCAGGTATACTCCAGACGTGACATTGGGCATTCAGGCCAAAGATTTCAATCTTCGTTTCATCAGACCAGAGAACCTTGTTTCTCATGGTCTGAGAGTCTTTAGGTGCCTGTTGGCAAACTCCAAGCAGGCTGTCATGTGCCTTTTAATGAGGAGAGGCTTCCATTTGGCCTGATTGGTGGACTGCTGCAGAGGTGGTTGCCCTTCTATGGACCTTCAATGCTGCAGAAGTTTTTGGTAACCTTCCTGGATCTGTGCCTCGATACAATCCTGTCTCGGAGCTCTACGGAGAATTCCTTCAACCTCATGGCTTGGTTTTTGCTCTGACACTCACTGTCAACTGTGAGTGTTGAAAGCCTAAACGTATAAACTTAATTGACCAGGATAGATAGTTGACTAATATATATATATATAAATACTTCAAACTATAATCTGTCTGTCTGTCTTACTCATGTCGGCTACGGAGAGCATTATCACACAATCTTCCGGAACAACTGGTGCTCTCATGCATGTTTCAATATTTTCAGCTGGCTTGGCTCGCTATGACAGCATCCCAAATTTCAATTTATTTAAGGTGGATACAATTCCTATTGAGAGGAATGCACTGTTTGTTAAAGTGAATATTAGGAGATAACCTATTTGTTTGAGCTCCTCTGTGAAAACCTGTTACAGAGTATAGCTTTGCATAGTGTGGCACTGTTGTTGGCTCCCTTGTGAAGGGGAAGAATATGAGCACCATGGTCATGGTGAAGTAGAGTATTGTAGTAGCCACACTGATGATCTGCAGCTGGAGAAGTAATGCGTGTCGTAGACAAACAATTAGACTGTCATGAAGAGACTGATCAGGAAGGAATGACGCCACCAGCGAGTACTATTAAAACACAACACAAATTTAAGGTTCTGCTCAATAACATTTTTTTGACACAGTATTGAGGTTTTAGCGCTTGGGATAAATGTAATGATATGAGAAAGAAACATTTGCATCATTTAGAATGTTTTCATTGAACTGAAATAGATTTACTGTTGACACGAAGACTTTACACTTGGTGGCTAAACATAACGGCACAGACAATCTGGCAAACTGGAAAGGTTAGAAATCTGTTTTTACAAATATTACGCAGAGAGAGAGAGAGAGAGAGAGAGAGAGAGAGAGAGAGAAGGCCAATATTGTGATGACCAGATACATGTATTTATGGCTCTACCCAACTCTGCACACAAGTGGAAGTAGCACAGTAGGATGGTGGTCTTGGAGCAGGTGATGAGGAAAATGATGAACACCAGGAACAGGGATTCAAACATGTAGTACATCTTGTGAGATAAAATACTCAACAATCAATCAAATTCAGTCTCCTTGCTTAGGGGCTGAGTTGACCTTGGTTCAAACAAATTATTAGGCATTTACTTCGCTAATGTGTAATTAACATCTACAATCTAATAATCAATGAATGACTTGTTTGTTTCTTTGCGAATCATTATACATGCACAACTAGGCTAATTCAAGCTCATGGTTGAGTGGCAGACTTGATTCTTGTTCTTACCAGATGCTGTTGAGAATGGAGAAGTGCTGGATGAAGATGCAGTCGGAGGTCAGGATACCCCCCATGACGATTCCCGGCATGGGTTTGGTGAAGAAGGAATGTTAATGGATCTGCCGAGTGATCTTGTTGGTTCGCAATGGCTGCTCAATCGCCTGGAGCACATAGAGCAGCATAGAAACTCATCAAGACATTGTTAGACCCTTGATTATGTGCTATGTTTTCTCTGACTTTTATGCCAGAGTGAAAGAGATTGAAAACAAATGGGGGAAATGCACATGATGTAAGATGACCTGAGTTATTCATACAGACAGTGCGATTGATAGGTGAAACTCACAGGCTTCTTGAAGCCGATCTATGCAAGGCGCCCACGAAGGTGAGGGGCACTGAGATGCTAAACCACAAAGCTAAGATGGCCACCAACGTGCTCAAAGGGCATGGCTGCCAAGAAGCCCTCCACCCACAGGATTATGTTAATCAGGAAGAAGTCTGCAAACAAGATCCTGAGAGAGAAGGAGAGGAATGGGGTGAGGGAGGGCAGGACCTTGAATATCTCACAGAAACAATCGGCAACATTATCACACAACAAGTCTAAAGACATGTTTAAAGATGTTTTCAGTCACCATCTTCCAAATGGATAACTTTGACATATTGGCATAACATATTAAATCTGACGGGCAACAGCATCACCCCCATAACCTCCATAAAGTCTATAGACAAGTTTAAAGATTTTTCAGTCAAGCATGTTGCCATGATGTGTAGAAGCTGTTATTGACAAAAGTTAATATTAATAATGAATGCATAGAAAACGTTGTTGTTCCGTGTACAACCGATTTGAAGAGAAATGTGGATGGTAGTCATGGATAATGATGGATGTTAGTCATTCTAGAGAATCATTTAAATTCAAATGTTGTCCACCTCAAATCAGTTCTACAAATGAATGACTATTTGCGCCCCCCATTGGGTTTGTGCCGTGAGGGTGATCTTTGTGGGCTATACTCGGCCTTGTCTCAGGATGTTAAGTTGGTGGTTGAAGATATCCCTCTAGTGGTGTGGGGGCTGTGCTTTGGCAAAGTGGGTGCAGTTATATCCTGCCTGTTTGGCCCTGTCTGGGGGTATCGTCAGACGGGGCCACAATGTCTCCCGACCCTTCCTGTCTAAGCCTCCAGTAATAGTTAGTAGTCGGGGGCTAGGGTCTGTCTGTTATCTGGAGTATTTCTCCTGTCTTATCCAGTGTCCTGTGTGAATTTAAGTATGCTCTCTCTAATGGTCTCTCTCTTTTTCTTTCTTTCTTTCTTTCTCTCTGAAGACCTGAGCCCTAGGACCATGACTCAGGACTACCTGGCATGATAACTCCTTGTTGTCCCCAGTCCACCTGGACGTGCTGCTGCTCCAGTTTCAACTGTTCTGCCTGCAGCTATGGAACCCTGACCTGTTCAGCGGATGTGCTACCTGTCCCAGACTGACTGTTGTCAACTCTCTAGAGACAGCAGGAGCGGTAGAGATACTCTGAATGATCGGCTATGAAAAGCCAACTGACATTTACTCCTGAGGTGCTGACCTGTTGCACCCTCTACAACCACTGTGATTATTATTTCTTGACTCTGCTGGTCATCTATGAACATGTGAACATCTTGACCATGTTCTGTTATAATCTCCACCCGGCACAGCCAGAAGAGGACTGGCCACCCCTCATTGCCTGGTTTCTCTCTAGGTTTCTTCCTAGGTTCCGGCCTTTCAAGGGAGTTTTCCTGTCAACCGTGCCTCTACACCTGCATTGCTTGCTTTTTAGGGTTTATTGGCTGGGTTTCTGTACAGCACTTTGTGACATCAGCTGATGTAAGAAGGGCTTCATAAATAAATTTGATTGATAGACTATTGTCTCACATTAATCAGGACAGCCCCGATCAACAGTCACAAAGTGATTTCAAGATATCCAGCCAAAAACCCCAAAGAACAAGCAATGCAGAGGTAGAAGCACACTGACTACCTGGCTAAACTTGATCAACAGGGGTCTGGAACAAGGTAGAACGCCCAGTGAAATCAGGCCAGGGGTCCACAGCTGCAGTCGCAGTGGCAGCACAACCAGCGGCTCAGGTCCTCCGGGAGGGGAGACACAGAGAGAGTATGCCTAAGATCACACATTACACCAGGGCTCGTATTCACAAAGCATCCAATGCTGCTTTTCCACTGTTGCATCAGTGATACACTACAGTATACACCAGTGGAGGCTGGTGACTTGAAAAATTGAGGAGGATGGGAGACCCACGGTATAGGTGCGGAACGCACAGAGACGACAAAGTGTATTTCAAAAATCGTCAAAGACGAATTATTTTAACCTAAAGCATTTAATAAAGACATTTAAAGTACAATATTATGGGGAATGGGAATCAGTGGGGTACTTACACCGTGTTGGAAAGGGATCACAGCAGTGATTGAATGAGGGTATGAGGCATGAGATAAGGTGTTCAGAGGCTTGACCAGTGCAGGACAGGATTTGACTGGGAAGAGAAACTATAAGACAACACACTACACAGTTAGACAAAAGAGATAAAAATGAGTTTGTCCAAGCAAGGAGTAAAATCATTAATGTGATTGTCTCTACATACGTGCCTCTACAGCTGCATTGCTTGCTGTTTGGGGTTTTATATAGAAGGGCTTAATAAATTGATTTGATTTGATATCGTAATTAGAGAAAATTGATAGGGGTACTCGCAGTGCTTGGAGGGGAAACGTGGCTTCAGTTCATGTCAGGAGAAAGTTGACAATGTTAGTGGCGTGGAGTAGTCATCACCTCTTAATCAGGGAACAGGAGGGGACTTGGCTGTAAATACAAATAGCATATACATTCCATTACAGCTGCACCATTGTAGGTTTGGACAACAAGCTTCTCCATGAACTTAAACTCAGACATTCAAAATTTATAAAGTCAAACACAGACTGTGCATCTCGCACACTTAACACATTAAAGTAGCCCAAGAAACGTTCCTGAATAAAGCCCTGATCCTCCACATACCTGACGATAACTGACAACTGCGCACGTTTGAGGACACACCTCAGATATTGCCACACCTCTCACTTCAGTGCAAGCGAGTTCATATAAGCCAAGTAAATTGTCATTCCTGACGCAAGGGTTGGTAAATAGCTCAACGGCAGCTTTAACAGGTTGAAATTCCCAATGAGCTTGTGTTTTCGAGAATTGCACTGGCTTAATGCCAGATGAAAATAAAGCCCATAGTATCCAATTTCCATCACCCCTTGTCACTGACAGCCCACATGGATACTTTATGACCAGTCTACCCGACGTGTGACAGGTCTCATCAACAAAAAATGTGGACAGAATGGGTAAACTCATAGTGAGGAATATTTAATCAATACACTCTTAGAAAAATAGGTGCTATCGAGAACATACAAGCGTCCTTCGACTGTCCCATTTTTAGTTCCAGGTAGAACCTTTTTGGTTCAAGTTAGAACCCTTTTGAGTTCCATGTAGAATCCCAAAAAGTTCTACTTGGAATCATAAAAGGACCATCCTGGAACCAAAAAGTGTTCTCCTACGGGGACCGCCGAAGAACGCTTTTGGAACCATTTTTTCTAAGAGTGTACAGAAGGATGGATAAGAGAAGTCCTCCCGTAAAGACGTTCAGTAATACCTGTGTGTGTTTGAACTGAATACTAATCTTGTCAGTGGCCTTTATGTCCTGTGCTCTGTGGAGACATTAAGAACCAGTGGGAGTCTCGCTGCCTCTCTCCGATTTTCTGCATCTGCATTGCTTGCACTTTAGGCTGTAATAGCGGTAAAGCACTCTGTGACAACTGCAGATGTAAAAAAGGCTTTATGAAATAAATGGGATCGATTGATTGATTTTCTCATTTTCCACCCTAAAATGTTCCACTCCGAACTCCCAAGCCTGCTTAGTAACATCAATAATTCTCTCTCTCTCTCTCTCTCTCCCTCTCTCTCTCTCTCTCTCTCTCTCTCTCACACACACACACCTGCTCTCTCTCTTTCTCCACTCTCTCTCCCACTCTTCTCTGGTCTACACTGGTTCCTCTGGTTCACGCTGCCTATTGTCCATGTATACTGAGAGATAGAGATGGAGAGAGAAAAGGGAGAGAGTCAAACCGCCACACTTGGGCAGAGGCTGTTATCCCATTAGTCACCTCACTCCAGGAAATATGGATAGGAAATTATAGGAGAAGAGGAGAATAGTTCTCAATTTCCTGTGCCCTGAATGAAAAAAAGACAACAATATCCTGACAGCACAACGGATGTAATGACATTTGAAGGGTCTACCTTTCGGATTCATACTTCATGTATGGTGTTATCAATATTGTATTTCCATATATGGACCACCTTATAGTTTGAAATTGTGT
This sequence comes from Oncorhynchus masou masou, assembly GCF_036934945.1. Lineage (NCBI taxonomy): Eukaryota > Metazoa > Chordata > Actinopteri > Salmoniformes > Salmonidae > Oncorhynchus > Oncorhynchus masou. The sequence goes on from NC_088242.1 coordinate 28,352,878, forward strand.
CAAGTATAGACCATGTTTTATAATTGACTTACATGGGTTACTATAGAATTGTTAGCTGCTAGCTAGCCAATTCAATTTAGTGGACAATGGAATTTTTGATAACCAAAGTAATATATTGGGGTTGATCTGAGCTTGGAGCTAGATGAATGAAAGGGGGGGTGAAACTGGTTGAAACGGAACGCTAATTTCCTGAACAAATAGGAACAATCCTAAATAATTGGAAACCTCTTCCAATCAAGGTAATAGCTTTTCCTGTTGTCTTTGTCAAATTGACAAGTATTGCAGGGGACATTCAGGTCAATCTGGGAACAAATCAACTTGAACAACTATGGTTGGACTTCCTGAGGATTCCTCTCATCTGAAAGCGTGGCTGTGTCTCAAATGATATCCCATTCCCCATACAGTGCACTACTTTCAACCAGAGCTCTATTTGTCTCAGTTTACACCATATTCCCCATGTGTGGCTAGTGCCAAAGTAATGCACTATCCTAGGGATATCACGCCCCAGGATAAGACCCAGATGCAGACAGTTCAAATCACACATGTTTATTGACAAAACAGGGCAGGCAAACGACAGGTCAAGGGCAGGCAGAGGTCAGTAATCCAGGGCAGAGTCAGAAAGGTATAGAACCGCAGGCTCAGGGGATAATGGGGCAAATGGGCGACACCTGGAGGAGGGTGGAGACAAGCACAAGACAGGTGAAACAGATAAGGGTGTGACAAGGGAATAGAGTATGGCAGTTCAAAAGTAGTGCCCTGTGTAGGAAATAGAGTGTGATTTGAGATGTTTCCACAGATTAATAAAATAATCTGGAGAAGGTAAGAATGTTAGTAACCAGGGTTACCAGTACAGGGATACCAGTAGTCTGCTAACTCTGCTAGCTGGTAGATAAATGGATGGAGGGGATGGGGCACCTGGGTAATATGTGACTTCTCTAATGTGTCAAGAAAAGAGGGGGAAAAAATATTTGAGTGATTGTTGAGAATTGCAGCAAATGACTTACAGGTGGAGTGAAGACGTCACAGAGGGATAAATTGTTCCCATCCCTTTCGTCCTGAAATTAAGATCCCACTGCCACTATCATCCGGGTGCTGGGATGTTTGACTGGAAATTAAATTAAGGTTTTTATTTTTATTGGGGGATTTTTGGTGCGTACGAAAAGGATTCCTTTAGCACTTTAATTTGCATATATTGTGCATGACAATAATGTAAAATTATATAAAATCAAAGAATATGAATAATATAAAATCAAAATACAAAAAAAGTATTTATGGATTTTTGTGTTGGTGGTGTACAAGGGTAAAACAACAATGAAACACACATCAGTGTAATACTGATAGCTTTGAAGAAACAGTTCTTACGTTGTATATTGGAGCATTGTAATTCTGATGACATGATATTGTTTGTACTTCCGGAGATCCTGATGACGGCAAAGCTCTACATTTACAGTACCAGTCAAAAGTTTGGACACATTTACTCATTCAAGGGTTTTTCTTTATTTGTACTATTTTCTACATTCTAGAAATAACACACAGAATCATGTAGTAACCAAAAAAGTGTTAAACAAATCAAAATATATTTTATTTTAGGTTCGTCAAATAGCCACCCTTTGCCTTGATGACAGCTTTGCACACTCTTGCAATTCTCTCAACCAGCTTTACCTGGAATGCTTTTCCAACTGTCTTGAAGAAGTTCCCACATATGCTGAGCACTTGTTGGCTGCTTTTCCTTCACTCTGCGACCCAACTCATCCCAAACCATCTCAATTGGGTTGAGGCTGGGTGATTGTGGAGGCCAGGTCATCTGATACAGCACTCCATCACTCTCCCTCTTGGTCAAATAGCCCTTGTACAGCCTGGAGGTGTGTTGGGTCATTGTCCTGTTGAAAAACAAATGATAGTCCCACTAAGCCCAAACCAGATTGGATGGCATATCGCTGCAGAATGCTGTGGTAGCCATGCTGGTTAAGTGTGCCTTGCATTCTAAATAAATCACAGACAGTGTCACCAGCAAAGCACCATTACACCTCCTCCTCCATGCTTCACGGTGGGAACCACACATGCAGAAATCATCCGTTCACCTACTCTGCGTCTCACAAAGACACGGTGGTTGGAACCAAAAATCTCATCAGACCAAAGGACAGATTTCCACCGGTCTAATGTCCATTGCTCGTGTTTCTTGGCCCAAGCAAGTATCTTCTTATTATTGGTGTCCTTTAGTAGTGGTTTCTTTGCAGCAATTTACCCATGAAGGCCTGATTCACGCAGTCTCCTCTGAACAGTTGATATTGAGACGTGTCTGTTACAGGAACTCTGTAAAGCATTTATTTGGGCTGCTTTTTTCTAAGGCTGGCAACTCTAATAAACTTATCCTCTGCAGCAGAGGTAACTCAGGGTCTTCCTTTCCTGTGACTGCCAAGAGTATATAAAGCTGTCATCAAGGCAAAGGGTGGCTACTTTGAAGAATCTCAAATATAAAATATATTTTGATTTGTTTAACACTTTTTTGGTTACTATATGATGTCATATGTGTTATTTCATAGTTTGATATCTTTACTATTAATCTACATTGTAGAAAATAGTAACAAATAAAGAAAAACCCTGAAATGAGTAGGTGTGTACAAACTTTGACTGGTACCATATATACTTATGTACAGTGGGGAGAACAAGTATTTGATACACTGCCGATTATGCAGGTTTTCCTACTTACAAAGCATGTAGAGGTCTGTCATTTTTTATCATAGGTACACTTCAACTGTGAGAGACGGAATCTAAAACAAAAATCCAGAAAATCACGTTGTATGATTTTTAAGTAATTAATTAGCATTTTATTTCATGACATAAGTATTTTGTATATAGCTAGTTTAGCCCTACTCAAACACCCGGCTCAAACAAAGGGATGCTATGTTAGATAGCTGGCTATGACTATCCAACACTGGAACTCTACCAAGCTTTTGGTTTTACTAATTTATTGCCACCGGGGGCCGCCGGTGTAACTGCTAAAATGCTTACGGACTGTACACTGATTGTAGCGGGTACTGTATCTCAACGCAGTAATTATATTAGCCATGTTGACTACGACATTACATTAGCTAATATGGTGACAACAATGTAGACTGTGTGTAGCGGTTATGATATGAAGGTTTGGCTTGGAAAGGTTTTTTGCCTGGTCACAGACAGCTGATATGTTGTGCATTGAAGTCACAAGCGAAGGGAAAAGGTGAGAGGAGGAGAGTATGTAGATGTGAGAAGGAATACAATAAGCTGTTTGTAAGTGGCTATGAAAGTGAACTGTTTGCGTGTGATCAGTAGTGCATTCATTCTGCCGATTCTGTTGAAAAAAACGTTCCTAAAATGGAAGCAATCAGAATTTGTCCAATAGAAACTCTCGCTTGCCACGCTTGGGCCAATGATCGCACCCTAGATCAGCTAGGTTCAGGAAAGAGTGTGCAAGACGGTATTGAATGTATCAATGTCTGTCATCTCAAATCTTTCTTTCGACTTGTGTGCACCTTTGTTGTAAACTTCATAGTTCATAGGCTAGGTTGTAACAACCTTCATTCATAGGCTAGGTTGTAGCAATCTCACGATGGGCATAGCGAATATCATGCAGTAGCACAACCTATCAATTACAACTAGGTGAATGGATTATGAATGACAGTCATCCAATTTGCTCTCATTGAAATAAGGCCATGCTCATAAAAAATATAATCGTCCTCCCTCGTCATAAACGGCACCCACCAACACTGATTTATATATATATATATTTACCTCCTTGGTGACTAACTCAACTTTTATTTCCTGGTTTATTTTGGGCATTCTGGGTTGTTATCAGTCATATGTCTGTGGGTAAATCTGTAATCCAGAGACACATGGAAAGGTCAAGGTATAGGTTATAGTCGATAACGTTTCGGGTGGAGAGCTTTAAACTTCAGATGACACATCTAATCCACAGCAGGAACTTCCATATATGGCCATTGTCTTCTGTATCGGAATGCAGCCTTCGAGCAGGACCTCCACAGACTTTCATCTTAAAATGCAGAAGGTATCCTTTCTGTTATCCCTTGATACTCTATATTTAGCAGGATTCTATGAAAGAAGACCGAAAATATATTTAGTTTGCCCAACATGGTATTTAGGAAGATTTTATGAAATGCAACATCTGCTATTCCATTGCATAGTAACTGTGATATCCTGAGGGCTTGTTTTGAGTCCAGTTTTAACACTGATCACCAAAACTATGTGCTTGACCCATGGGTTATGGGTTGTACACAACCAGAGTCTTGGCGTGTTATTTTAGGAAGGTCATTCTCTGTAGCAGTACTCAGAAATGTGTTTCTGCATTATGTAAAATGTATTCTCCGACTTCTCCGACAATGCCAGAAATAATTGGAAATATCAACAAGCTCCAGGCCAACTCTTGGCACGGCAAGTCCTTTTTAGCTTAACAAATTCCGGACTGTGACACTACCAATACTCCGCATGCTCTCATCTCATTTCTGAAGATTCTCTCTTCACTTTGAAGAAGACACAAGTGAACCAACGCAACCCACGAGTCAGACATTATCAAAAGGAGCTCTTTGGTATCTGTGCCGCAGAAGAAGAAGTAGATAGCTTTTTCATCTCCAAAGATATCACTTTTTGGTAGATGACTAAAGTAAGAGGGAATGGCTGTTAATCCATTGATCTCTCTCATTCCTCCTTCACTGTCCTTTCAACCTTCCATTTTTACAAGATGCATCTGTATAAAGTCATTAGTATGCTCTCTCAGTTTCCATGTTAGGGGACTTTGTGTCCTCCCTAAAACTATCCAACAACATCTTCTGTTTTCATATGAGTACAGTATCGAGCAGGCAGAGGTTGTGTCAAAGTGAACTTAGATTACACTTAGTTCTCCGGTACGTGGGCAATTTGTCAGCGGGCAGGACGAGGGTCTTGTCTCTAGTGAGAAATGTAGTGGATCTAAAAGGTCTGGGCTCGGCTGGGGAGGGGACGGGAACCTCATGATAATTACATGCACATTTAAAAAGTCTGTGTGTACCGTAAGCTTTATGAATTAGTCGCCTGTCACTTCCTGTTTGTGAAGCCTTCCATCGCGCCTCTGAGGCATTAGTCCTGGCCGCCGAACACAAGCACATCACTGCAGCGGAATTGTGGAGTGACCGGCCTCCACCGTTCTATATTGAATTATAAGTAAATAAATCAATCAACGGGAAGTAGGTTAGGAGCGAGACTGGAGTGGCTTTGTTCGCCTCCCATAATCCAACCTGGAGCACCTTCCAGACGGCCTGCGTCTCGCCTGACCTCAGGCCCTGTTTCCCCTCATTTTAATGAACATCAAATGTCAGTCCAGAATAGACGAGGGAGAGGAGTAGAGAGGAAACTTTTTGAATAGCCAAAGATAACAATGATTATAGGGAGAAACATATCGGTACTGACATTTATCTTGAGTTGCAAGTTATTGTTGTGCATTTCAACAAGCTTCATTTATAAAGTTAAGTGAAATTCAGTCATGTTATATTGCCCCAGTTGCATCAGCATCAGATTCAGTTGCGAACATTCAAGCGAATTCACACTGTGTTGTGAGAGAGATTCCAGACAGTAGTTTTTAGAGCCAGTAAACCATGCAGTCAAAAACCATATCGCACATAATCTCCACTTCATTTTGCTCAACAGACCTTCACTGCCAGCTCTTCTTTGAAGAGTTGTTTCAATCAGGAGCTTAACACCCCCCCCCCCCCCCCCCCCCCCCACACACACACACACACACACACACACCATACTTGAGACATTACATTACACATGTACCTTTGATCGGTCATCTCTGTGAAGTCCAACTCATCTCAAATCATCAGAAATCACAGAAACCTACTGTCTGGCATCCATATGGAAGAGAAAGGGAAGAAAGGAACATAAAATAAAAAGGGGGAACACCACCACCCTTTATTAGCTGTCTGTGATGTGTGGTTCACGTCAGGCCTTAAAGCAACAACCTGCCTCACAGGGTGACAGACTGATAATCAGGAATCTAATCTTCTTTCCCTCTTCTGCCTTTGATGGATGTAACTGTCATACCCAGGTCATTCTTAAATTGCAGTGGCATTTCAACTTGCAATTTATATTTACCGAAACGTATTGGACAGTATTACTGAACTTCTTTACAGTATTTAATCAACATAAATTATAGCTTAATTAGTTTTAATCATTTGTATGAATTGATTCAATTAATGATTGTGCTGCCTTTTTGTAATCGGTGGTACTCACACCTTAAATGACAATTGTGGCTTTCCAAAAGGTTAATTAAGGAGATAAAGGGTAATGGTAATTTGAAGAAATGCTGTGATTGTTGTTTGGTTTACCTTAATCAGGTAAAGTGTAAAGTTGTATTGTGCAACATTTTTCTATTAGTACTACCCTTTTTTGCTGTAATGTCAACAATAATTGAAGATGAGTCATCAAAATGTGATGATTATATCCTTAAAATGTTGACTATTCAATAATGTTACAATTAGCTATTTGCTGAAGCACGTTGTCTGTCCTCGGTTGCAACATTCACTACCGAGTTCCAAACTGCCTCTGGAAGCAACATCAGCACAATAACTGTTCATTGGGTGCTTCATAAAATGGATTTCCATGGCCAAGCGGCCGCACACAAGTCTAAGATCACCATACACAATGCCAAGCATCGGCTGGAGTGGTGTAAAGCTTGCCCCCATTGGACACTGGAGCAGTGGAAACGCGTTCTCTAATGAATCACAATTCACCATCTGGTAGTCCGACAGATGAATCTGGGTTTGGTGGTTTCCAGGAGAACGCAACATGCCCCAATGCATAATGGCAACTGTAAAATTTGGTGGAAGAGGAATAACGTTCTGGGGCTGTTTTTCAAGGTTCGGGCTAGGTCCCTTAATTCCAGTGAAGGGAAATCTTAACACTACAGCATGACATTCTAGACATTTCTCTGCTTTCACCTTTGGGGCAACAGTTTGGGGAAGGCCCTTTCCTGTTTCAGCATGACAATGCCCTGTGCAGAAAGCGAGGTCCTACAGAAATGGTTTGTCGAGATCGGTGTGGAAGAACTTGACTGGCCTGCACAGAGCCCTGACCTCAACTCCATCGATCACATTTGGGATGAATTGGAACGCCAACTGCGAGCCGGGCCTAATCGTCCAACATCAGTGCCCGACTTCACTAATGCCCTTGTGGCTGAATGGAAGCAGGTCCCTGTAGTAATGTTCAAACATTTAGGTGAAAGCCTTCCCAGAAGAGTGGAAGCTGTTATAGCAGCGAGAGAGAGGGCAATGGACAGGGTATAAACAGCAGATGGGGACATTGGAGTATGGACTGGGGAGGGGGGAGAGGGCAAGGAAGGTTGAGCGTGCTCTCTCACTGGCTAGCAATGTGGTGGCGACCCCGTGCTCATACAGTTTTACTTGCATTACAAGGTCCAGACCAACTCCATATTAAGGTAAGTGATTTTGGAATTAGATGTTCGAGCAGGTGTCCACATACATTTGGTCATGTTGTGTATATTAGACATTGTAGTGATAACGGACTAACTGGGTTATACATCAAATTGTGATATTGGATTACAACAGACTGAGTGGAATATAGCTACATTTCATGAACGTTATTGGGATTGGAATGGATTAAGTGAAATATACGGCAGGTTTATTGGATTAACCGTGAACAGGCTGAGTGGATTGTGCGCAGAGGAAACTTCAACTGCACGGCGGTACGCAATGAGAGTTTCACACATTGGGCTCGGCGTTTCCAGGTCTGCTGTGAGACATCAGGTATGGTCATAGCCCAGTTGGCCAAAATTCTGCCCTCTCTTGGTGGGGCCTACTTTCAGCTTCTGGGGTGGCCTCACAGTTGATGTTATAAACATCACAACACAGTTACTCATATGCAATCAGTGTTTGGACAGCAATATGAAATTTCAATCTTCCACAAATGCCAGGCCCCGCCAGGGTAATGAACCACTTGAGGTTTATGCAGCAGAGCTGTGTTGCCTTGTACACACTGCTTTCCCAGATTATGGTGAAGCTGCCGTTACGGGTGAAATATTGAGGTTCATTGCTGGGCTGGACCCTGTAATGCAAGCAAAACTGTATGAGCACGGGATCGCCACCACATTGCTAGCCAGTGAGAGAGCACGCTCAACCTTCCTTGCCCTCTCCCCCCTCCCCAGTCCATACTCCAACGTCCCCATCTGCTGTTTATACCCTGTCCATTGCCCTCTCAAAGTGGACAAATTACTTTGTTGCATCCTTAACACATAACCAAATAAAGGTGTGTCAAGCTTGTAGCGTCATACTCAAGAAGACCCGAGGCTTTAATTGCTGCCTACGGTGCTTCAAAAAAGTACTGAGTAAAAGGTCTGAATACTTATGTAAATATATTTCAGATGTTATTTTTAATACATTTGCAACATTTTCTGAAAACCTATTTTTGCTTTGTCGTTATGAGGTATTGTGTGTAGATTGATGAGGGGGGGGGGGGGGGGGAAACGATTTAATCCATTTTAGAATAAGGCTGTAACGTAACAAAATGTGGAAAAAGTCAAGGGGTCTGAATACTTTCCGAATGCACAGTATGACTGCACCATCAAACACAGAGATGGAAAGAAACATGGGAATGTGGGTATACCTCACACAAACATTTTCTGTTGACAGCCCTCAGTGTCAGAAAGATGGCACCTCTCAGGGAGAGGTTGACCAGGGGAGATGTCCTCAAACATGGGCATTGAGAATCCTGTGGAGACTCTTAAATCTTAAAAGCTGTCCCTACAGGAGGACATGGTCTCCCGGCATTCATATGACAGCTCAGTTGAGCCCTTCCTGCAGATTGTGTTGCAGACTCAGTTCTGTATATACATGGACACCCCTCAGTGGGTCACCTAGGTTGTAAAAAGACACTGGCCAGAGCAAGAGAACAGGTTTATTGGCCTTTCATGGCTGTGGATATAGCAAAGTACTGTATATAGCACATGCCCATAAATCTAGCCCCCACTACAGACAGTCACCAACACTTGCCCCTTCCAAAAAGCTGAGCTTCATATAACACGTTCAGGGCATAGGTATGTTCTAGTCATCCAAAATGATTTCACTAAGTTAGGGGGAGTGATGAGCTCTGTAGCAGAGTCTTACAACTCAAAAACTGTTTTCTGCCCCTCCCAAAAGATAGAATATGTAGATAATTGGCCCTTTTTCTGTAACTCACCCACAAACAGGATCAAGCATGGCCTGCTGAGGAGTGACAGCTCCATCCTAGCTAGAGGGGTGCTCTCATCTTGTCTATCAATATAGACAGGGCTATAACTCCTCTAGATCCACAGCGAGATGGGGTACAGGCCTGGCAGCAGGCTGTTAGCCAGCCAGCCTGCCAGCTTAGTGCAGTCTGCCACTAGCACAGTCAGAGTAGTCAGCTCAGCTATCCCCATTGAGACTGTGTCTGTGCCTCGATCTAGGTTGAGCAAAACTAAACATGGAGGTGTTCGCCTTAGCAATCTCAGTGGTATAAGGCAGAGGTGTCACTAACATTTCCAACAGCAAATTTCAATTTACAAAAAGAAAAGACTGTGTTTTAGTCTTTTGAACTTCTAGTCATGAAATCTATGCAGTCTACTCAATCACTTTTTATAGCTACTGTTTACAGGCCTCCTGGGCCATATACAGTGTTCCTCACTGAGTTCCCTGAATTCCTAATGGGCCTTGTAGTCCATTAGGAATATTCACGTTTTTAGTGACTTTAATATTCACATGGAAAAGTCCACAGACCCACTCCATCATCGACTCAGTGGGTTTTGTCCAACATGTCTCCGGACCTACTCACTGCCACAGTCATACCCTGGATCTAGTTATGTCCAGTGGAATAAATCCTAGTAATCCTGGACTATCGGATCACCATCTTATTACGTTTGCAATCGCAACAAATAATTTGCTCAGACCCCATCCAAGGATCATCAAAAGTCGTGCTATAAATTCCGTGCTATATAGCCCAAAGATTCCTAGATGCCCTTCCAGACTCCGTCCACCTACCCAAGAATGCTGGGAGTACAATAATCGGTTAACCACTTAACTGAGGATCTAAATATAAACTTGCGTAATACCCTAGATGCAGCCCCACCCCTAAAAACAAAACATTTGCTCTCTGTTATACAGAAAATACCCGAGAGCTGAAGCAAGCTTCCAGAAAACTGGAACAGAAATGGAGTTCCACCAAACTGGAAGTCTTCCAGCTAGATTGGAAAACCGTACCGTGCAATATTGAAGAGCCCTCACTGCTGCTCGATTATCCTATTTTTCCAACCTAATTGAGGAGAAGAACAATCCAACATTTATTTTTGATACTGTCGCAAAGCTAACTAAAAAGCAATATTCAACAAGAGAGGATGGCTTTCACTTCAGCAGTGATGTTTTACTTTTAAACTCAGACAAAACAGAGATGCTAGTTCTAGGTCCCAAGAAACAAAGAGATATGCTGTTGGATCTGACAATTAATCTTGATGGTTGTACTGTCTTCTCAAATATAACTGTGAAGGACCTTGGTGTTACTCTGGACCCTGATCTCTGTTTTGATTAACGTACAAAAGGCAACTTTTTTCTGTCTTTGTAACATTGCAAAAATCTGAAACTTTTTGTCCAAAAATGATGCAGAAAAGTAAATCCAATCGTGGCCAGTTGTGATACAGCCTGGATTTGAACCAGGGTGTCTGTAGTGACACCCCAAGCACTGAGATGCAATGCTTTAGATCACTGCACCACTTGAGAGCCTAGCAGTGTAAAAAAGGGAGGGGGGGGGTCAATGCAAATAGTCCGGGTAGCCATTTGATTAGCTGTTCGCTTGCCGTGCGGTAGCAGAGAGAACAGTCTATGGCTAGAATGGCTGGACACTATGACAATTTTTAGGGCCTTCCTCTGACACCGCCTGGTATAGTGGTCCTGGATGGCAGGAAGCTTGGCCCCAGTGACATACTGGGCCGTACGCACTACCCTCTGTAGCACCTTGCAGTCGGAGGCCGAGCAGTTGCCATACCAGGTGGTGATGCAACCAGTCACGATGTTCTCGATGGTGCAGCTGTATAACCTTTTGAGGATCTGAGGACCAATGCCAAATATTTTCAGTCTCCTGAGGGGGAACAGGCGTTGTCGTGCCCTCTTCACAACTGTCTTGGTGTGTTTGGACCATGATAGTTCATTGGTGATGTGGACACCAAGGAACTTGAATCTCTCAACCTGCTCCACTACAGCCCCATCGGTGAGAATGGGGGAGTGCTCGGCAGCTTGACCAGGGGCTCAGGTCGTCAGAGAGAGAGAAAAAAACATACAGTACGCTAGATAAGAAAAGCTGACCCTAGCCCCTGGCAAATAAGCTATTGCTGCATCATTACTGGGGACTGAGATGGGGATTGGGAGACACTGTGGTGCTGTTCAACGGACAGGGCCAAGCAGGAAGGATTGGATTAGAACAACTAGCTAGCTTTATCAGATAGACATTTTCAGGAAAATAAGTGAATTTAGCAAGCCAATAAAATGTATATAATTGCATTGGTTAAACATTGAAATCATTGAAAACATTTGAAATCTAGCAAGATACAATCTGAGAGATCATACCTTTTTATCTCTGACAGTAGCTGTTTTCTCTCACCTCGCCTGGGCAGTGCAACAGCCAGATAGAAGCAGCTGCAGCTGCTAGCCTGAGAAAATAGATCTCAGCTTGCTAACTGGTAAAGCCAACCAATTACACAACAAATATACACACAGCAAACAACCAGCCATTTTATTTCTATTAAAAATAAGCTAGCTAGCTAGTTTCAGCTTTGTAGCGAAAATGCTATGTGGAAACCCTCATAAAAAATGTTGCCTCTGTTTTTTTCCTTGCATTTCCTACATTTTCCTCCCTTCTGTAGCTTTGAAATTCTGTGAATGTCATTTAATAATTGAAAACAATCCTTATTTAGCAACATCTGCCCCTTCTGTGAGTTGGTGAAGCATCACAACGTCCCGAAAGTCAAACTGTAGTCAAACGGAAATGAAACCCCATATGAAGTCGAATGGAGTGTGGGAGGTGCCAGAATGCATTTACCCTAGTGAAGATATTCTCTGGTACTTGTTTATACCTTATAGCCAGTAGTTCTGAAAGTAGCGCTCACGAGCCAAATGTAATCCCCCAAAATTGCGTACAACATCACAAATGTGCGGATATGTGCACCACGACATCGCTCTCTATCTCTCACTCTACTGTGTGTGCGTCTTGCTAGCTGTTACTCAAATGGCGAGGGGCTGAAGCTCATAGGCTGAATCTTGAATTGCTAGGGGGGGCTGGCCCACGTGGGGGTAAATGTAGGAAAAATGGTACCGCACAGCTTGCAGAAAACAGTTGCTTTCAAACTGGTAAAACATATAAGCCAGTCACAGCATAACCAGCAGTGCCTCCGCAAGCAAGTGCTGCCACAACAGTGGACGAAGAGCTGGCAAACACTTCCACAGGCTCTGACGCAAATAACCCACCTCTGATGCAGGTTTGTTGCCAACTATTGGAGGTAACTCAAAGGGAGTTGAAGGACTTAAAGGATACGCAGGGGTATTTCAGGGAGAGGTACTCTGCTTCTCCACTGTCAGACAACGTAATTAGGATGGAGACAAGAACCTGACAAGAACATGTCCCTAACTGTTATCAGTTCTATGCAGCGTTTTAAAGATTTAATTGTATACATTGGTGAGTAGAGGGCACAGGGGCTGTCTCTTGAGGACCAAGTTTTCATTGCCCTCATGAAGTTGTGTCAGAAGAACACCAATTTGCACTTGGCCAGTCCCTTCCATTGTAGCACTAACACCATTGGTAGTGTAATCCTCACTCTAATTCATGTACTCCATAAGCTGTTGTTCAAAAACATCATGAACACAGTTTCAACATGTTTACCTTCTTCTTTAAACATTTTAGAATGGTCATTGACTGCACCGACATAGAAATTGCCAGTCAAATGGATCAGCAGAAATATACATACACATCTTACAGAGGGATGCACTCATTCATGCTCTTATTGTGGGTCGTTTCAAATGCAGTGATAACATACTGCAGCAATTTGTTTCCTGGCTCCGTGTCCGATAAGGCTATTGTGCAGGAGAGTGGAGTGTTAGATCATTTTAAGTCTGGAGATTTAATCCTGGCCGACAAAGGGTTCCCTCATCCAAGGAATAATGCCTGAGGGAGTTTCGGTGAATTTACCTCCCTTCCTCAGCCAGGGAAAGATTACAAGGAATCAAATCCATGTCAAAAGGGCAAATGCAAGATTGAAGGATTTCAGAATCCTGAGATTTATCCTAGCATATCTCAAAAGCCATACTGATGTGCTTGTATAGGTCTGTTGTGCGTTGGTTAATCTACACAATCCCCTCATCAGAGATTGCAGTTGATAAAAATGAGTAGTGCAGCTTTACCAGCCTGTCCTCTCTGTTGTCATCACCAGTTTGTCCTCTCAGCTGTTAACCCCTTTGCTGTCAGGAAACCCTCAGAATCCTCTGGTCTCTTAGTGACCAATTGAAAAGCCTTTGCTGTCATCACCTGTGAGAACGTCATTAATGTAAACTGTGTACTTTATTTCTGCATTTTTCTGCAATTTCATATTTACTGTGAACAGTACCTTGTGTAGCCTGTTAATAAATCCATTACTGTTATTTGTTTTACAGTTAAAGCAAAGCTAGAACCTGCCAACCCCCCTCTGCTGTATGGGTGACCAATGGAAATCCTCTGCTGTAGGGGTGACCAATGGAAAACCTCTGCCTTTGCTGTCATCACCAGTGAATACTTCGATAAGTTAAGCTGTATGCATTGACAAGATTGGTTGTAAATTGAAATGTGCATCGTCATCTCTACTATGAACTTCACTTCAAATCAAATCTTATTGGTCACATACACATATTTAGCAGATGTTATTGCGGGTGTAGCAAAATACATTTTTTCCTCTTTGGGCTCTGTGGCCAACATCCGGGGAAATTGCAGAGCACGAAATTCAAAATACAAAATTCGTAATAATAAACATTCATGAAAATACAAGTGTCTTACATCGTTTAAAAGCTTAACTTCTTGTTAATCCAGCCACTTTGTCAGATTTCAAGAAGGCTTTACTGCGAAAGCACACCATGCGATTATCTGAGGACAGCGCCTCGCATACAAAAGCATTACAAACATTTACCAAACAAGCAGCGGCGTCACGAAAGTCAGAAATAGCGATAAAATAATTCACTTATCTTTGAAGATCTTCCTCTGTTTGCAATCCCAAGGGACCCAGCTACATAACAAATGGTTGTTTTGTTCGATAAAGTCCTTCTTTATATCCCAAAAAAGTCAGTTTAGTTGGCGCGCTTGATTAAGTAATCCACCGGTTTCCCTCGTTCAAAATGCATACAAATGAATCCCAGAAGTTACCAATAAACTTTGTCCAAACAAATCAAACAACGTTTCTAATCCATCCTCAGGTACCCTGATATGTAAATAAATGATACAATTTAAGACTGAGAATAATATGTTCATTACTGGAGATAAATAACAAAGTGCGCTCCCTCACCGATGCGCGACACAATACTACAGCCAAAATGGGAGCCACCAAGAAAAACAACAAATTCTAGCTATTTTTTCAAAAAACAAGCCTGAAACACTTTCTAAAGACTGTTGACATCTGCTGGAAGCCCTGTGAACTGCAATCTGCGAGGTTATCCATTGATATACCCATAGACAAGCATTTTAAATGGTATCACCTCCAAAAAAATACATTCCGGATGGATTCTCCTCTGGTTTTCGACTGCTATAGCAGTTCTGTTATACTCACAGACATTATTTTAACAGTTTAGGAAACTTTAGAGTGTTTCCTATGCAATACTACCATTTATATGCATATCCTAGCTTCTGGGCCTGAGTAACAGGCAGTTTACTTTGGGCACCTCATTCATCCAAACTTCCGAATACTGCCCCTTAGCCTTAAAAGAATGGAATTAAGAAATATATACATGTTAGGACGAGCAATGTCGGAGTGGCATTGACAAAAATAGAGTAGAATAGAATACAGTATATCCATATGAGATGAGTAAAGTAGTATGCAAACATTATTAAAGTGACTAGTGTTCCATTATTAAAGTGGCCAGTGATTCCATGTCTATGTAGTGCCTTGCGAAAGTATTCGCCCCCCTTGAACTTTGCGACCTTTTGCCACATTTCAGGCTTCAAACATAAAGATATAAAACTGTATTTTTTTGTGAAGAATCAACAACAAGTGGGACACAATCATGAAGTGGAACGACATTTATTGGATATTTCAAACTTTTTTAACAAATCAAAAACTGAAAAATTGGGTGTGCAAAATTATTCAGCCCCCCTTAAGTTAATACTTTGTTGCGCCACCTTTTGCTGCGATTACAGCTGTAAGTCGCTTGGGGTATGTCTCTATCAGTTTTGCACATCGAGAGACTGAAATTGTTTCCCATTCCTCCTTGCAAAACAGCTCGAGCTCAGTGAGGTTGGATGGAGAGCATTTGTGAACAGCAGTTTTCAGTTCTTTCCACAGATTCTCGATTGGATTCAGGTCTGGACTTTGACTTGGCCATTCTAACACCTGGATATGTTTATTTTTGAACCATTCCATTGTAGATTTTGCTTTATGTTTTGGATCATTGTCTTGTTGGAAGACAAATCTCCGTCCCAGTCTCAGGTCTTTTGCAGACTCCATCAGGGTTTCTTCCAGAATGGTCCTGTATTTGGCTCCATCCATCTTCCCATCAATTTTAACCATCTTCCCTGTCCCTGCTGAAGAAAAGCAGGCCCAAACCATGATGCTGCCACCACCATGTTTGACAGTGGGTATGGTGTGTTCAGGGTGATGAGCTGTGTTGCTTTTACGCCAAACATAACGTTTTGCATTGTTGCCAAAAAGTTCAATTTTGGTTTCATATGACCAGAGCACCTTCTTCCACATGTTTGGTGTGTCTCCCAGGTGGCTTGTGGCAACCTTAAACAACACTTTTTATGGATATCTTTAAGAAATGGCTTTCTTCTTGCCACTCTTCCATAAAGGCCAGATTTGTGCAATATACGACTGATTGTTGTCCTATGGACAGAGTCTCCCACCTCAGCTGTAAATCTCTGCAGTTCATTCAGAGTGATCATGGGCCTCTTTGCTGTATCTCTGATCAGTCTTCTCCTTGTATGAGCTGAAAGTTTAGAGGGACGGCCAGGTGTTGGTAGATTTGCAGTGGTCTGATACTCCTTCCATTTCAATATTATCGCTTGCACAGTGCTCCTTGGGATGTTTAAAGCTTGGGAAATATTTTTGTATCCAAATCCGGCTTTAAACTTCTTCACAACAGTATCTCGGACCTGCCTGGTGTGTTCCTTGTTCTTCATGATGCTCTCTGCGCTTTTAACGGACCTCTGAGACTATCACAGTGCAGGTGCATTTATACGGAGACTTGATTACACACAGGTGGATTGTATTTATCATCATTAGTCATTTAGGTCAACATTGGATCATTCAGAGATCCTCACTGAACGTCTGGAGAGAGTTTGCTGCACTGAAAGTAAAGGGGCTGAATAATTTTGCACGCCCAATTTTTCAGTATTTGATTTGTTAAAAAAGTTTGAAATATCCAATAAATGTCGTTCCACTTCATGATTGTGTCCCACTTGTTGTTGATTCTTCACAAAAAAAATACAGTTTTATATCATTATGTTTTAAGCCTGAAATGAGGCAAAAGTTCGCAAAGTTCAAGGGGGCCACTTTCGCAAGGCACTGTATATACGGCAGAAGCCTCTACGGTGCAGGGTTGAGTAACCGTGGCCTAGAGAAGCTGTTTGTCAGTCTCTCAGTCCCAGTGTTGATGCACGTGTATTGACTTTGCCTTCTGGATGATGGCGGGGTGAACAGGCCATGGCTCGGGAGGTTGATGTCCTTCATGAACCTTTTGGCCTTCCTGGGACATTGGGCGCTGTAGGTGTCCTGGAGGGCAGGCAGTGTGTCCGCAGTGATGCGTTGGGTAGACCACACCACCCTCTGGAGAGCCCTACGGTTGCGGGCGGTGCAGTTGCCATACCAGGCGGTGATACGGCCTGACAGGATGCTCTCAATTGTGCATGTGTAAAAGTCTGTGAGGTTCTTAGGGGCCAAGACAAACTTCTTCAGACTCCTGAGGTTGAAGAGGAGCTGTTGCGCTTACTTCACCACACTAGCTGTGTGGGTGGACCATTTCAGATTGTCAGTGATGTGTACGCAGAGAAACTTGAAGCTTTCCACCTTCTCCACTGCGGTCCTGTCATTGTGGATAGGGGCGTGCGCCCTCTACTGTTTCCTGAAGTCCAAGATCAGCTCCTTCGTTTTGGTGAGGGAGAGGTAATTTTCCTGGCGCCACACTGCCAGGGCCCTCACCTCCTCCCTGTATGCTGTCGTCACTTTTGGTAATCAGGCATATTACTGTTATGTCGTCTGCAAACTTAATGATTGAGTTGGAGGCGTGTGTGGCCACGCAGTCATGGGTGAACATGGAGTACAGGAGGGGGCTGAGCACACACCCTTGTGGGGCCCCTTTGTTGAGGATCAGCGAAGTGGAGGTGTTGTTTCCTACCTTCACCACCTGGGGGCGGCCTGTCATAGAAGTCCAGGACCCAGTTGCACAGGGCGGTGTTCAGACCCAGGGCCTCAAGCTTAATGATGAGCTTGGAGTGTACTATGGTGGTGAAGGCTGAGCTATAGTCAATGAACAGCATTCTTTCGTAGGTATTCCTCTTGTCCAGATGGGATATGGCAGTGTGCAGTATGATGGCGATTGAATCATCTGTGGATCTATTGGGGTGGTAAGAAATTGAAGAGTCTAGGGTGTCTGGTAACGTAGAGGTGATATGATCCTTCACTACCCTCTCAAAGCACTTCATGGTGACATAAGTGAGTGCTATGGGGTGGTTGTCATTTTATTTAGTTACCTTTGCTTTCTTGGGTACAGGAACAATGGTGGACATCTTGAAGCAAGTGGGGACAGCAGACTGGGATAGGGAGAGATTGAATATGTCTGTAAAAAATCCAGTCAGCTGGTCTGCGCATGCTCTGAGGATGTGGCTAGGGGTGCTGTTTGGGTCGGCAGCCTTGCCTGGGTTAAGACACTTAAATGTCTTCCTCATGTCGGTGGCACTGTGTTATCCTCTAAGCGGGCAAAGAATGTGTTTATCTTGTCCTGGAGCAAGACGTCGGTGTCCGCAACGTGGCTGGTTTTCCCTTTATAATCCGTGATTGTCGGTAGGCCCTGCCACATACAGTACCAGTCAAAAGTTTGGACACACCTACTCATTCAAGGGTTTTTCTTTCTTTTTACTATTTTCTACATTGTAGAATAATAGCGAAGACATCAAAACTATGGAATAAGACATATGAAATCACATAGTAACCAAAAAAGTGTAAAAACAAATCAAAAGATGTTTTATATTTAGGATTCTTCAAAACAGCTCTGCACACTCTTGCCATTCTCTCAACCAGCTTCACGAGGTAGTCACATGGAATGCATTTCAATTAACAGATCTGCCTTGTCAAAAGTTAATTTGTGTAATTTCTTTCCTTCTTAATTTGTTTGAGGCAATCAGTTGTGTAGTGACAAGGTAGGGGTGGTATACAGAAGATAGCCCTATTTGGTAAAAGACTAAGTCCATATTATGACAAGAACAGCTCAAATAAGCAAGAGAAATGACAGTCCATCATTACTTTAAGACATGAAGGTTAGTCATTCTGGAAAATGTCAAGAACTTTGAAAGATTCTGCATGAATCAGGCCTTCATGGTCAAATTGCTGCAAACAAACCACTACTAAAGGACAGCAATAATAAGAAGAGACTTGCGTGGGCCAAGAAACACTAGCAATGGACATTAGGCCTGTGGAATTCTGTCCTTTGGTCAGATGAGATTGAGATTTTTGGTTCCAACTGCCATGTCTTTTTGAGACGTAGGGTAGGTAAATGGAGGATCTTCGCATGTGTGGTTCCCACCGAGAAGCATGGAGGAGGAGGTGTGATGGTGTGGGGGTGCTTTGCTGGTGACACTGTCTGTGATTCATTTAAAATTCAAGGCACACTTAACCTGCATGGTTACCACAAAATTCTGCAGCAATACACCATTCCATCTGGTTTGGGCTTACTGTGTGGGGTGGGGGGCTGGGGGCGGGGGCCGTGCATTGCAAGATGTGCAATTTTGTGCTGTTCCTATCAGGTACATTGTTTAATATATTATATTGTACATTGTAATTGTATGCTTTTGGTAACTACATCCCCAGTGAACAAGCACCAAACCAGCGTGCGTGAGTGCAGAGTTGGATGGTGAGCTGTGCATTGCATGACGTGCAATTTTGTGCTGTTTCTATCAGAATAAAGCTCCATGACTGGTGCTACAAGTTGGAGTTCGTGTCGATGATTGATTGTACACAACGCAAGAAGAGTGCTGTTACAGTGAGTCTACTAGTTACACACATATTGTAATTTCTTGTGATGCAATTTCTCGTGATGCAGTGGGCAATAACCGGTTGAATCAACATTGTTTCCACGTCATAAAACAATATATGTGATGACGTTGAATCAAAGTGGATAATGGATTGGATTTGCAAAAAGTCATCTTTATTTAATTTTTTTAACCTAATCCAATGACATGATGGCATTTTCTTATTATTTCACGTTGAATTCAAGTTAGTTGACAACTCAACCAAGTGTAAATTAAAACTAGATGTTGAAATGATGTCTTTGCCCAGTGGGTAAGCTACAGTACGAGCTACAGTGGTTGGATACACAATGCTGCTCAAGCGTTCAATACATTTTTACTTATTCCATTCAACTGTGTCGGAAAGATTCCGTTTTTTATCTTCAGCACATCGACCCATTGTGACCCATTTTATTTTGTCTATTGTTTGAATTTGGCTGTGGTAACTATTCTTTTAAGCAGCCGGGGAGGGCCCCATGGGCTCGTGGGGAATTGCTTGTGCTGGTTCAAACAGCCAGCTTTAAGAGAGAGCGTCAGAAGCAGCATTGGAAATCCCAACACAAATCGAATGGTCTCCAAGCGTTTCTAATGAGCTCATGCCGTGCTTCCACAGAGCTCAGAGCTGACGGCTGCTGGGGAGACAGTTTGGCACATACAGTCTCTTTCAACTTAAGTTCTTACAAGTGTAAGGTTTTCTCCACCAAAAAGGTGGAGCCCAGAGTACAAGGTGTAGGCCTAATATGAAGTATCTGTATTGGCTGTGTCTCAAATGATGCCCTATTCCACTATATAGTGCACTATTTTGGTAGAGCAGACTCAATTCTATCAGTCTGCTACTACTTAAAGGTAAACAGTAGACTGATTTAAGCCTGGTTCTCCTGAGCGAGAAGTGTGTGTTGAGAGTCCCTCTGGTCTAAGTGTCCGTGGAGGAGCGTTTAGCATGCTAATGAAAGTGCTTGATGTAGAAGCATGAAAACAATCAACCACCAAACACTCCACCGTAATCTCCTGAAAATCACGATTGCCCACAGAAGTTCAGTATATTCATCAGTGTGTGTGTGTGTTTGTGTACACGTGTGTGTGCATGATCTTCTCTCCACTTTGTGTGTATTGTGTCAGAGTGAGGGTGATCTATTGTATGTAACGGAGTGATACAATCAGTTCGGGACACTTAGAAAAGAAATTCACAATGCGACACTGTGTCTTGCAAATTCACAACGTTAAATGTTACAATCGGATTTCTCACGACATGTTGTTGCAGTATGTGTAACAGTATTTGTTATTTTCTACCCTAAAGCTTGATTTGATTTCGGGAGGTGGTGTGTGGAGTATTTCTCCTTGGAGTGTTCAGAGACCAATCTGCAGTCTCTCCCTGGATGTAGCCTGTATGAGTATTTCAGGTCAGATTAAAGTCTCCGTTTAGCTCTCTGGGGTAGAAAACCACTGACGTCCATCCATCTCCATGCCGCCGACACCTCTGAATCCCCCAGAACACAGCATACTAGCTGATGTTTGATTAGACCCCTGTAGCGCTCCCCTCAGGGGAGTGTCAGTCCAACATGAGGAATGACCCAGTATTTATCGGTTAGGGCCTGAAGAGGAATGCTGGTGGTTGGCTGGAAGGGGACGTTATAACGATGCCTGGAGAATGTTTTTCACTGTTTGATGTGTGTCATGTCCTTGATCTGGGGAATGATGGGAAATCAATAGTGAACTCATCTAATCTGGGGAGAAATACACTCACAGCCCCTGTAGATCTGTCACAATGTTCCTACCGCCTGGAACAGAATAGCTACATCACATCAGTCTAGCTGGGCCACTGAAGAAGTGCTCGGGTGTGCCCCAAAAATGGCATCCTATTACATAGTGCAAGGTCTGTTAAAGTATGGGTCGGACCCAAGGTGGGCCCTAGGCATTTGAGAGGTAGGTTGTGAGTTATGATCTACATCTATAATGACACATGATTTCTTCATTTTTTTCATTCTGAGGACTATTCATTTCTCACTTGGGTCTCCCAAGCTGAAAAAGTTGAAGTTGACTGTTTACCATATAAGTGCAATATATAGGGAATAGAGTGCCATATGGGACTTAGCCCTAGTGTGCAACATGCATTACGAACACTACTACTGTACAATGTGTTCTTGCAGTACAGACTGAAGTGGTCCGCATTTTGTTATTTCAATTCTTCATTGACTTTTTAGATCGCATTATATTGGCTTTCAAATGATAAGACAAAGAATCAGAGCTGGATGGAGTGTGAGGCGAATCTTTGTTTGTTTCGTATTCTGATATATTGGCTGGTCTGTAGTCTTCATCAGTGATCAGAATGTCAAACCACAAATAATTATGTTGATGTTTTCCCAATGCTGGCAGTGACATTAATTCCTAACCAAAACATAAAGCTAGTAACTAGAGTGTATTGAAGCACAGATAATTACTCCGGCGGGGACTGGTGGTGTGTTCCAATCAGCCAGGAGGGTAGGACAGTTCTGGGCAGACTTAAGACTAAAATCCCTGTCCTCTCAGATGCATTCATGAAGCCCCAATGCTCTCAGCCACACCACACACTGAAATGTATGCCACCTCTAATGCACCTTGAAACTGTGTGGGCAAACAGCACAGTCCTTGTCACTCTGTCCCCAACAATGCTTTCATCTTTATGCAAATCCCCAGGCCTGACACTCAGGACTCCCAAGAGACCGCCACCCACACGTCATTTGCCAGTCCTTCATTCTCACCTATGCTCCGGCATGGTAGAGTATTGCTCCGTCTTTAAACCCCGAGCCCTTTCTTATACAACCCATTTACACGACAAGAAATGAATAACCATTCAAATCTATTGAAGCTGCTTCCTATCTGGTATTGACACGAAGTAGAATTTCTTTGTGTATGGATCGGAGGCTCGGAGCGTTGTTGAATGGGATACCAGATGTATTATAAAAACAGTTAGCAGGTATGTCCTCACCCGTCTGAGCTGTGAATGCCCTCACCCACTAGTACAATTATGCCGTGATTTGGTTTCTGACCCTTCACAGGCTGTCTGGTCAGAACAATGCTGATGCTTCTCTTTTCAGGGTTTTTATTTCCTTTTCCCCAACACATCCTTTTTGTCACAGAACATTCATCTTGACTGGGAGTGAATCTTGGTGGTATAGTACTCATGTTAATCCAAATGAAATGTGGTTCTATAAGGCAACAACATAACAGTATCAGTAGTGTCAATTATGCACTATAGATGCTGTTCTATAAACTTAACAGCATTAACATTAAACCTAAAGATGAACCTCTTGGTCACTTCACCTCTACCTACATATTACCTTGTACATTGACTACTGGTACCCCCTGTATATAGCCTTGCTATTGTTATTTTACTGATGCGGTTTAATTATTTGTTACTTATCACATTTTCCTTCTTAAAGCATTGTTGGTTAAGGGCTTGTAAATAAGCATTTCAATGTAAAGTCTACACCTGTTGTATTCGGTGCATCTGACAAATGCAATTTGATTTGTCTGAGAGAGAGAGAGAAACCAATTACGGAGACTGTCAAGATAAAGATTTATGACACCCTCTCTGGCCCGGTGTTAGAGCCTGCAGTGCTGTGGTCTTATCTGATCTGCCCCAGGGTCATAAATTACTCTAAGCATGCTTGAGCTCCAAGACCAGTCTGGGAGGGTTCTCAAAGCTCGCCCATGGCAGCGCAACAAAAGGTCACTATGGAAAGCGCTACAGTATCATGCACGTATGAAAACTGTTTTCTTAGTAAACAATGACACCGATGGCAACAGGCACAATGCTATATACTATAAACAAGATACCAAGCAGTACTGGCAACTCCAACATGAAAGAATAGTAACAGTGGTACAATAATCACTTTAAGGTAGGGTAAATATAATATATATATTATATAAGGCGAGACCCAAATGCAGATAGATGGTTTGAGTCTTTGATATTTATTAAATCCAAAAGAGGTAGGCAAGAATGGTCATGGACAGGCAAAAAGTGAAAACCAGATCAGAGTCCAGGCGGTACAGTGTGGCAGGCAGGCTCATTTACATTACATTTAAGTCATTTGGCAGACGCTCTTATCCAGAGCGACTTACAAATTGGTGAATTCACCTTATGACATCCAGTGGAACAGCCACTTTACAATAGTGCATCTAAATCATTTAGGGGGGTGAGAAGGATTACTTTATCCTATCCTAGGTATTCCTTAAAGAGGTGGGGTTTCAGGTGTCTCCGGAAGGTGGTGATTGACTCCGCTGTCCTGGCGTCGTGAGGGAGTTTGTTCCACCATTGGGGGGCCAGAGCAGCGAACAGTTTTGACTGGGCTGAGCGGGAACTGTACTTCCTCAGTGGTAGGGAGGCGAGCAGGCCAGAGGTGGATGAACGCAGTGCCCTTGTTTGGGTGTAGGGCCTGATCAGAGCCTGGAGGTACTGCGGTGCCGTTCCCCTCACAGCTCCGTAGGCAAGCACCATGGTCTTGTAGCGGATGCGAGCTTCAACTGGAAGCCAGTGGAGAGAGCGGAGGAGCGGGGTGACGTGAGAGAACTTGGGAAGGTTGAACACCAGACGGGCTGCGGCGTTCTGGATGAGTTGTAGGGTTTAATGGCACAGGCAGGGAGCCCAGCCAACAGCGAGTTGCAGTAATCCAGACGGGAGATGACAAGTGCCTGGATTAGGACCTGCGCCGCTTCCTGTGTGAGGCAGGGTCGCACTCTGCGGATGTTGTAGAGCATGAACCTACAGGAACGGGCCACCGCCTTGATGTTAGTTGAGAACGACAGGGTGTTGTCCAGGATCACGCCAAGGTTCTTAGCGCTCTGGGAGGAGGACACAATGGAGTTGTCAACCATGATGGCGAGATCATGGAACGGGCAGTCCTTCCCCGGGAGGAAGAGCAGCTCCGTCTTGCCGAGGTTCAGCTTGAGGTGGTGATCCGTCATCCACACTGATATGTCTGCCAGACATGCAGAGATGCGATTCGCCACCTGGTCATCAGAAGGGGGAAAGGAGAAGATTAATTGTGTGTCGTCTGCATAGCAATGATAGGAGAGACCATGTGAGGTTATGACAGAGCCAAGTGACTTGGTGTATAGCGAGAATAGGAGAGGGCCTAGAACAGAGCCCTGGGGGACACCAGTGGTGAGAGCGCGTGGTGAGGAGACAGATTCTCGCCACGCCACCTGGTAGAGGCGACCTGTCAGGTAGGACGCAATCCAAGCGTGGGCCGCGCCGGAGATGCCCAACTCGGAGAGGGTGGAGAGGAGGATCTGATGGTTCACAGTATCGGAGGCAGCCGATAGGTCTAGAAGGATGAGAGCAGAGGAGAGAGAGTTAGCTTTAGCAGTGCGGAGCGCCTCCGTGATACAGAGAAGAGCAGTCTCAGTTGAATGACTAGTCTTGAAACCTGACTGATTTGGATCAAGAAGGTCATTCTGAGAGAGATAGCGGGAGAGCTGGCCAAGGACGGCACGTTCAAGAGTTTTGGAGAGAAAAGAAAGAAGGGATACTGGTCTGTAGTTGTTGACATCGGAGGGATCGAGTGTAGGTTTTTTCAGAAGGGGTGCAACTCTCGCTCTCTTGAAGACGGAAGGGACGTAGCCAGCGGTCAGGGATGAGTTGATGAGCGAGGTGAGGTAAGGGAGAAGGTCTCCGGAAATGGTCTGGAGAAGAGAGGAGGGGATAGGGTCAAGCGGGCAGGTTGTTGGGCGGCCGGCCGTCACAAGAGCCGAGATTTCATCTGGAGAGAGAGGGGAGAAAGAGGTCAGAGCACAGGGTAGGGCAGTGTGAGCAGAACCAGCGGTGTCGTTTGACTTAGCAAACGAGGATCGGATGTCGTCGACCTTCTTTTCAAAATGGTTGACGAAGTCATCTGCAGACAGGGAGGAGGGGGGAGGGGAGGAGGATTCAGGAGGGAGGAGAAGGTGGCAAAGAGCTTCCTAGGGTTAGAGGCAGATGCTTGGAATTTAGAGTGGTAGAAAGTGGCTTTAGCAGCAGAGACAGAGGAGGAAAATGTAGAGAGGAGGGAGTGAAAGGATGCCAGGTCCGCAGGGAGGCGAGTTTTCCTCCATTTCCGCTCGGCTGCCCGGAGCCCTGTTCTGGCTCGAGGTCAGGGCAGGCAGGTACAGAGTCCAGACAACAGGCGAGTGTCAAAACCGGGAGGACTAGTAAAAGGGAATAGAAAAAAAGAGGCAGGAGCACAGGAAAAACACTGGTTGAGAGACAGAAAACAGGGATATACAGTTGAAGTTAGAAGTTTGCATTCACACTTAGGTTAAACAGCTTGGAAAATACCAGAAAATGACATGGCTTTAACGTTTCTGATAGGCTAATTGTCAACATTTGAGTCAATTGGAGGTGTACCTGTGGATGTATTTCAAGGCCTACCTTCAAACTCAGTACCACTTTGCTTGACATCATGGGAAAGGCAAAATAAAATTAGCCAAGACCTCAGAATTTTTTGTTGTAGACCTTCACATGTCTGATTCATCTTGGGAGCAATTTCCAAACGCCTGAAGGTAGCACGTTCATCTGTACAAACAATATGGGACGGCACAGCTGTCATACCACTCAGGAAGGAGACAAGTTCTGTCTCCTAGAGATTAACATACTTTGGTGCGAAAAGTGCAAATCAATCCCAGAACAGGAAAAAAGGACTGAAGATGCTGGAGGAAACAGGCACAAAATTGTCTTTAGCCACAGTAAAACAAGTCCTATAGCGACAACCTGAAAGGCTGCTAAGCAAGGAAGAAGCCACGGCTCCAAACCCGCCATAAAAAAAGCCAGACTACGGTTTGCAACTGCACATGGGGACAAAGACCGTACTTTTGGAGAAATGTCCTCTGGTCTGATGAAACAAAAATAGAACTGATTGGTCATAATGATCATCTTTATGTTTGGAGGAAAAAGGGGGAGGCTTGCGAGCCAAAGTACACCATCCCAACCGTGAAGCACGGGGGTGGCAGCATCATGTTGTGGGAGTGCTTTGCTGTAGGAGGGACTGGTGCGCTTCACAAAATAGATGGCATTATGAGGCAGGAAAATGATGTAGATATATTGAAGCAACATCTCAATGCATCCATCAGGAAATTAAAGCTTGGTCGCAAATGGGTCTTCCAAATGTACAATGATCCCAAGCATACCTCAAAAGTTGTGGCAAAATGGCTTAAGGACAACAAAGTCAAGGTATTGGAGTGGGCATCACAAAGCCCTGACCTCAAGCATACAGAACATTTGTTGGCAGAACTGAAAAAGCATGTGCGAGCAAGGAGGCCTACAGACCTGACTCAGTTACACCAGCTCTGTCATGAGGAAAATTCACCCAACTTATTGTGGGAAGCTTGTGGAAGGCTACCCGAAACGTTTGACGTGAAACTGGAGGGCGTGCAAGTCAAATTAAAAATCATAAAAATGATTGATTTTAAACATTTAGGTGCATAAAAACTTAAATTCTTGTTAATCTAACTGCACTGTCTGATTTACAGTAGGCTTTACAGCAAAAGTATGCCATGCGATTGTTTTAAGGATGGCGCCCCACATTAAAATAGATTTCCACCGGCACAGGTTTCATAACTTCACAAATAGCGATTCACTTACTTTTTGAAAATGTTCCTCTGATTTGTCATCTAAAGGGTCCCAGCTATAACATGTAGTGTCGTTTTGTTAGATAAAATCCTTTGTATCCCAAGTCAGTTTAGTTGGTGCCGTCGATTTGAGTAATCCACTCGTTCAATATTTTTATTTATTTATTTATTTCACCTTTATTTAACCAGGTAGGCAAGTTGAGAACAAGTTCTCATTTACAATTGCGACCTGGCCAAGATAAAGAAAAGCAGTTCGACACATACAACGACACAGAGTTACACATGGAGCAAAACAAACATACAGTCAATAATACAGTATAAACAAGTCTATATACGATGTGAGCAAATTAGGTGAGATAAGGGAGGTAAAGGCAAACAAAGGCCATGGTGGCAAAGTAAATACAATATAGCAAGTAAAACACTGGAATGGTAGATTTGCAATGGAAGAATGTGCAAAGTAGAAATAAAAATAATGGGGTGCAAAGGAGCAAAATAAATAAATTAAATACAGTAGGGAAAGAGGTAGTTGTTTGGGCTAAAATATAGGTGGGCTATGTACAGGTGCAGTAATCTGTGAGCTGCTCTGACAGTTGGTGCTTAAAGCTAGTGAGGGAGATAAGTGTTTCCAGTTTCAGTGCTTTTTGTAGTTCGTTCCAGTCATTGGCAGCAGAGAACTGGAAGGAGAGGCGGCCAAAGAAAGAATTGGTTTTGGGGGTGACTAGAGAGATATACCTGCTGGAGCGTGTGCTACAGGTGGGAGATGCTATGGTGACCAGCGAGCTGAGATAAGGGGGACTTTACCTAGCAGGGTCTTGTAGATGACATGGAGCCAGTGGGTTTGGCGACGAGTATGAAGCGAGGGCCAGCCAACGAGAGCGTACAGGTCGCAATGGTGGGTAGTATATGGGGCTTTGGTGACAAAACGGATTGCACTGTGATAGACTGCATCCAATTTGTTGAGTAGGGTATTGGAGGCTATTTTGTAACTGACATCGCCAAAGTCGAGGATTGGTAGGACGGTCAGTTTTACAAGGGTATGTTTGGCAGCATGAGTGAAGGATGCTTTGTTGCGAAATAGGAAGCCAATTCTAGATTTAACTTTGGATTGGAGATATTTGATATGGGTCTGGAAGGAGAGTTTACAGTCTAACCAGACACCTAAGTATTTGTAGTTGTCCACGTATTCTAAATCAGAGCCGTCCAGAGTAGTGATGTTGGACAGGCGGGTAGGAGCGGGTAGCGATCGGTTGAAGAGCATGCATTTAGTTTTACTTGTATTTAAGAGCAATTGGAGGCCACGGAAGGAGAGTTGTATGGCATTGAAGCTTGCCTGGAGGGTTGTTAACACAGTGTCCAAAGAAGGGCCAGAAGTATACAGAATGGTGTCGTCTGCGTAGAGGTGGATCAGAGACTCACCAGCAGCAAGAGCGACCTCATTGATGTATACAGAGAAGAGAGTCGGTCCAAGAATTGAACCCTGTGGCACCCCCATAGAGACTGCCAGAGGTCCGGACAGCAGACCCTCCGATTTGACACACTGAACTCTATCAGAGAAGTAGTTGGTGAACCAGGCGAGGCAATCATTTGAGAAACCAAGGCTGTCGAGTCTGCCGATGAGGATGTGGTGATTGACAGAGTCGAAAGCCTTGGCCAGATCAATGAACACGGCTGCATAGTAATGTTTCTTATCGATGGCGGTTAAGATATCGTTCAGTACCTTGAGCGTGGCTGAGGTGCACCCATGACCAGCTCTGAAACCAGATTGCATAGCAGAGAAGGTATGGTGAGATTCGAAATGGTCGGTAATCTGTTTGTTGACTTGGCTTTCGAAGACCTTAGAAAGGCATGGTAGGATAGATATAGGTCTGTAGCAGTTTGGGTCAAGAGTGTCCCCCCCTTTGAAGAGGGGGATGACCGCAGCTGCTTTCCAATCTTTGGGGATCTCAGACGACATGAAAGAGAGGTTGAACAGGCTAGTAATAGGGGTGGCAACAATTTCAGCAGATCATTTTAGAAAGAAAGGGTCCAGATTGTCTAGCCCGGCTGATTTGTAGGCGTCCAGATTTTGCAGCTCTTTCAGAACATCAGCTGAACGGATTTGGGAGAAGGAGAAATGGGGAAGGCTTGGGCGAGTTGCTGTGGGGGGTGCAGTGCTGTTGACCGGGGCCAGGTGGAAAGCATGGCCAGCCGTAGAAAAATGCTTATTGAAATTCTCAATTATGGTGGATTTATCAGTTGTGACAGTGTTTCCTATCTTCAGTGCAGTGGGCAGCTGGAAGGAGGTGTTCTTATTCTCCATGGACTTTACAGTGTCCCAGAACTTTTTTGAGTTAATGTTGCAGGAAGCAAATTTCTGCTTGAAAAAGCTAGCCTTGGCTTTTCTAACTGCCTGTGTATAATGGTTTCTAGCTTCCCTGAACAGCTGCATATCACGGGGGCTGTTCGATGCTAATGCAGAACGCCATAGGATGTTTTTGTGTTGGTTAAGGGCAGTCAGGTCTGGTGAGAACCAAGGGCTATATCTGTTCCTGATTCTAAATTTCTTGAATGGGGCATGTTTATTTAAGATGGTTAGGAAGGCATTTAAAAAAAATATCCAGGCATCCTCTACTGACGGGATGAGATCAATATCCTTCCAGGATACCCCGGCCAGGTCGATTAGAAAGGCCTGCTCGCTGAAGTGTTTCAGGGAGCGTTTTACAGTGATGAGTGGAGGTCGTTTGACCGCTGACCCATTACGGATGCAGGCAATGAGGCAGTGATCGCTGAGATCTTGGTTGAAGACAGCAGAGGTGTATTTAGAGGGCAAGTTGGTTAGGATGATATCTATGAGGGTGCCCGTGTTTAAGGCTTTGGGGAGGTACCTGGTAGGTTCATTGATAATTTGTGTGAGATTGAGGGCATCAAGTTTAGATTGTAGGATGGCTGGGGTGTTAAGCATGTTCCAGTTTAGGTCACCTAGCAGCACGAGCTCTGAAGATAGATGGGGGGCAATCAGTTCACATATGGTGTCCAGAGCACAACTGGGGGCAGAGGGTGGTCTATAGCAGACTGCAACGGTGAGAGACTTGTTTTTAGAGAGGTGGATTTTTAAAAGTAGAAGTTCAAATTGTTTGGGTACAGACCTGGATAGTAGGACAGAACTCTGCAGGCTATCTTTGCAGTAGATTGCAACACCGCCCCCTTTGGCAGTTCTATCTTGTCTGAAAAGGTTGTAGTTTGGAATTAAAATTTCAGAATATTTGGTAGTCTTCCTAAGCCAGGATTCAGACACAGCTAGAACATCCGGGTTGGCAGAGTGTGCTAAAGCAGTGAATAGAACAAACTTAGGGAGGAGGCTTCTAATGTTAACATGCATGAAACCAAGGCTATTACGGTTACAGAAGTCGTCAAAAGAGAGCGCCTGGGGAATAGGAGTGGAGCAAGGCACTGTAGGGCCTGGATTCACATCTACATCGCCAGAGGAACAGAGGAGGAGTAGAATAAGGGTGCAGTTGAAAGCAATAAGAATTGGTCGTCTAGAACGTCTGGAACAAAGAGTAAAAGAAGGTTTCTGGGGGCGATAAAATAGCATCAAGGTATAATGTACAGACAAAGGTATGGTAGGATGTGAATACAGTGGAGGTAAACCTAGGTATTGAGTGATGAAGAGAGAGATATTGTCTCTAGAAACATCATTGAAACCAGGAGATGTCATTGCATGTGTGGGTGGTGGAACTAATAGGTTGGATAAGGTATGGTGAGCAGGACTAGAGGCTCTACAGTGAAATAAGCCAATAAACACTAATCAGAACAGCAATGGACAAGGCATATTGACATTGAGAGGCATGCTTAGTCGAGTGATCAAAAGGGTCCAGAGTGGAGAGGTTGGTTGGGGGTCACGGCGATCCAGACAGCCAGCCAGGCCATCGATAGCAAGCTAGCATAGAATGGACGTCTGTTATTAGCCACCTCTTGCGCTCCGTCAGTAGATTAGTGGGGTTCCGTGTGGTAGAGGGGACCAATCCAAATCACACAACAACAAAAATAAAAACAATAGATATAGCTAGAGGCCCAGAAGAAGAAAAAAATAACAATAACAATAAAAATAAATAAATAAATTGTCCGATTATCTATTCAGATAGCAGCCGATAAGACAGCTAATGGCTAGCAGGCCGCAGATGGGCACCCAGGCAACGTCGCGACGGAGGAACCAGACGGATAAATCCCTCGGGTAGACAACGTCGGCAGTGCAGCCGTGAAGGCCCGGCGGGGCTCCGCGCAGGCAGCAAAACTGGTCCGTACAGGTGACCGAGCGATTGATGGAACTCCTCAGCTGGCTAGCTCCGGAACAACCGATGCTCGCTCCGGAATCGACGAAAACTCCAACTAGCTTCCGATTAGCTTCTGGATTAGCTTCTGGCTAGCTCCTGGCTAGCTTCTGGCCAGTTTCCGGCCAGCTCCTGACCCAGCTTGTGGTTAGCTTCTGGATTAGCTCCTGGCTAGCTTCTGGCTAGTTTCTCGCTAGCTTCTGGCTAGTTTCTGGCTAGCTTCTTGGATGATTTCAGACTTGAGGTAAATAATACTTTTTTATACTTTTTTATACTTTTTTATAAATATAATTGGTGAGGCGGGTTGTAGGAGAGTGTTTTGAGGATGAGTTTATGGAAAATTTAAATAAAACAAATGTATGAAAAAAGTTGTGTTATATAAAAAAAGTTATATATATATACAATAGTTCAAGTGGGCTCCTGAGTGGTGCATCGGTCTAAGGCACTGCATCTCAGTGCTTAAGGCATCACTACAGACCCTGGTTTGATTCCAGGCTGTATCACAACTGGCTGGAATTGGGAGTCCCATAGGGCGGCGCGCAATTGACCCAGCATCGTTAGGGTTTGGCCGGGTAGGCTATCATTGTAAATAATAATTTGTTATTAACTGACTTGCCTAGTTAAATAATGGTTACATAAAATCAATAGAATGAGATCAAATCTGTTGAATAAATAACAAATGGCCTCTCTCTTTTCATGTCCTTACTTCCATTAGCTTCTCCTCCCCCTTCCCTCTTCCCTCTTCCCTTATTTAATGGTCTTTCCCTTGTTTCCCTGCCTCATCTTTCCTATTCCTTCTTCTTTTTTCTCTTTTCTCACAAGTCACCTAATCACTGATTTATTTGTCTGTTATCCCACATGAAAAGATACTATAGTAATGGTATAACTACTGCAGTGTTTTTGCTGACTTTAGTGTAGTGTACTGTATTATACTGTAATATTTACAGTTAACTATAGTATATACTGTAGTATTTACTGTAGTGGTTTTGCGTACTATGGTATACTGTAGTTTTTTTTGCGGACTGTAATATACTGTAGTGTTTTTGCAGACATTACTGTAGTATTTATTATAGTGTTTTTGTTTTATTACCTTTGACATAGAAGTAAATACTAAAAGAGCAAATATTCCATAATCTGTATTATCTATACTCGTGTAGGTTTCGCATTTATGGAAGGAACAAATTAGGATTTGAGGATTCTACCGTTCTACCGTACAGTTTACTACATAATTCTATAGTAAGTACTGTAATATTCTATAGTAAACTTTAGTGTATTTTTTTTCATGTGGGATGTCAGCCTCTTTATCTCTTGTTCCCTCTCTTTCTCCTTCTCCCCCTCTCTATCTCTCCAACCCTTCCTCTCTCTCTCTGCCTCTCTCTCTGTCTCTCTCTCTCTCTCTCTCTCTCTCTCTCTCTCTCTGTCTCTCTCTGTCTCTCTCTCTCTCTGTCTCTCTCTCTGTCTCTCTCTCTCTGTCTCTCTCTCTCTCTCTCTCTCTCTCTCTATCTCTCCAACCCTTCCTCTCTCTCTCTGCCTCTCTCTGTCTCTCTCTCTGTCTCTCTCTCTCTGTCTCTCTCTCTCTCTCTCTCTCTCTCTCTCTCTCTCTATCTCTCCAACCCTTCCTCTCTCTCTCTGCCTCTCTCTCTGTCTCTCTCTCTCTCTCTCTCTCCATTCTCTCCCTTTCTCGTACCTTCTCTCTCTGACAGATTCATGGCGTGACTGGTGCTACAGTATATCTGTCAGGGCTGCCGCTCACTGTCACCCAGGCTGTCACCATGAGCCTTGAGAACGAGGGCCTATCTTACCAGGGCAGGGTGGCGCCATCGTCACATAAAGCTCCGATAAATCTGCTTATGATTGCAAACATAGATTACACAAACACACACAAATACAGACACAAACACACACACTTTTGTGGCCACCTCAAAACTTCAGTGCCACCAAGAAAATGAAGGCATCACATCCAAAAGTCATCAATCAAAGATGAGTATTGGTTCAACAGCTGCACCATTCAAATTAAGTGCTTTGTAATACCAAAACTAGTGGCAACTGAGCTGCCATCAACTTGAAGGGGACAAAACCTGAACTTTGCTGGAGAATTGAAACATATCACCCTGAGATGTTTTGAAATGTTAAATAGTGTGTTGTAACACCACTTAAGTGTTGTCCAACACCTTGCCAGGGACTGGCAGCACTGACAGAAAAGATTGAAAACACTAGTTTGGTGTTTTGAGTCCTGTATAGTGCATAATTAGATAGCTTCTCCTTTGGTGTAATTTGCTCTCTCTAAAAGCTTCTAAAAAACACTGATGTTTTGAATCCCATTTAGTGCAGCATTAGATCCCTTTTTCTGAAGTGTCTTAACATTACTTTATGTATTTGATCGTTTGACATTATATTCTTTTTTGGTTTTGCATTGTCAAGCACAGCGCGCAAGCTACCACACTAACTGGAGGTTGAAATGCAAGACTTAAGGATTCTGCTGGTGCCTCTTCTGCTGACAATCATGAATGTGGGAATGGGTGCTGTCCTCATTGAACGTCAATTTGTCTGACGGTTCTGATATCTGCTCATCATGATCCATTACACCTCATGGCACGACAAGCTTAATAGCTTTTCTTTCTTTAAACATGCATACAACATTTGGTGAAGGAATCATGAAGTACTTTTTTTTTATTACCTACAATCCACACAAAAAGTCACGTGGCAATATAGGAAATGCAAGGTGATTAAAAGCAAAGATTTCCAATGAGTTCAGTCACTCAATTTTCTCACTCTTTGGTTATCCTGATGAAAGATACTTACATTTTGAGCAACATATTAAGTTGGATTCATTCTTCCATTATTTTGGTCAAATTAAATGAACAAATCATTGAAATGACTTGCATACATTTTTTTAATATACTACATGTTGGGGGTATTTTGACACTTATGAAATGACAGAGAGGGATACAGATAGGTAAGAGAAACAGAGTGAAAGGTTGTAGTGAGGAATTTAACCCCGGTCCTCGTTCGGGAGAGGGGTTACCTGTCTAAGCAAGGTGTGTTACCGCTATACCAGGGTCTCTGAATGACTTGCATTCATTTTTATAAAATAGGTCTATATGTTTTTTTTTCAATTTCAATTTCAATTCACCCCAGAATAATTTCTTACGGCATGGCTGTGTGGTTAAGAAGTTCAAACGGCCTCCTGAGTGACACAGTGGTCTAAGGCACTGCATCACATTTCTAGCTGTGCCCTCTAGAGATTCTGGGTTCGAGTCCAGGCTCTGTCGTGACCGGGGGACCCATGGGGCGGTGCACAATTGGCCCAGCGTCGTCCTGGTTAGGGGAGGGTTTGGCCGGCAAGGATGGCCTTGTCAAGTCACGCACTAGCAACTCCTGTGGCGGGTTGGGCACCGTGCACGCTGACATGGTTGACAGGTGTACGGTGTTTCTTCTGACACATTGGTGCGGCTGGCTTCTGGGTTAAGTGGGCATTGTGTCAAGAAGCAGTGCAGCTTGGTTGGCTTGTGTTTCGGAGGATTCGTGGTTCTTGACCTTCGCCTCTCCTGAGTCTATATGGGAGTTGCAGTGACAAGACTGTAACTACCAATTGGATTCCATGAAAAAGTGGGTCAAGTTTCAATGAAATGTACAATATGACTGCCCTTCCTGTTTCCAATCTGTTTAAAGAAAGCATAGAATAAAATAAATTGGAATTCCACACAAAATATATATATTCTCCCTTATCATCAACCAATAGCTAGGCTATAAAACATTTGCATTTCTAAATCATTGATTGTATGAGAAACACAGTTTTCAGAAACACACTGTTACATGCACTGAAACCCCAAAAAGTGTTTTCACAACACACTTAAAAACACCATTAAACACCATTAAAGAACCACTGGGTGTTTCAGAGTGCTTCATTTGTATTTCAAAACACATTATGTGTATTAAAACATTTACATTGGTTT
The DNA here is from genome assembly GCF_036934945.1 of Oncorhynchus masou masou. Lineage (NCBI taxonomy): Eukaryota > Metazoa > Chordata > Actinopteri > Salmoniformes > Salmonidae > Oncorhynchus > Oncorhynchus masou. Next base: position 28,388,228 of record NC_088242.1, read on the forward strand.
CACATTCAAACACCCTCCGAACACCAGATCTCAGCTTAGGTGCGCAGCTTTTCATGGTTTCGTTACATGTTTTGAGACTTTCTATTTACAGTATTTACTCTATTTACAGTGGATCCCTATGCACTGAGAGAATTCAGAATTCACAGATTTAAATCCCTCTTTATGTTGAGGCTTTTGCTTTGTGTTATCCCAAGAGCCCCAAGAATTATTCTGTTTGTGTCCTCCTAACCTTGAATCATTTCACTGTTTTCTATGCTCTTGGGTGTGTGTGATGCAGCACACACACACTGAGTATTGAGTCATGCTGGGATTTTTTTTGCAGCAAACTGTCGCCTGGGTCTCAATTTGTCCTTCAATGAAGCTGTTAGAATAACCAGCCCACCATTTTAGCTTGGCACTGTACTAACCCCTCAGCTAGTGAGTCAGTGGACAAGACTGCAAAGTCTTAGCAGTCTTGCCAAGATTATTGCCAAGATGCAGGCCTCTTCTCTTTCTCTCTCTCTGTCTCTCTCTCTGTCTCTCTCTCTGTCTCTCTCTCTCTGTCTCTCTCTGTCTCTCTCTCTCTGTCTCTCTCTCTCTGTCTCTCTCTGTCTCTCTCTCTGTCTCTCTCTCTCTCTCTCTCTCTCTCTCTCTGTCTCTCTCTCTGTCTCTCTCTCTCTCTCTGTCTCTCTCTCTGTCTCTCTCTCTGTCTCTCTCTGTCTCTCTCTCTCTGTCTCTCTCTCTCTGTCTCTCTCTCTCTGTCTGTCTCTCTCTGTCTCTCTCTCTCTGTCTCTCTCTCTGTCTCTCTCTCTCTGTCTCTCTCTCTGTCTCTCTCTCTGTCTCTCTCTCTCTCTCTGTCTCTCTCTCTCTCTCTCTCTCTCTCTCTCTATGTCTCTCTCTCTCTCTCTATGTCTCTCTCTCTCTCTCTGTGTCTCTCTCTCTCTCTCTGTCTCTGTCTCTCTCTCTGTGTCTCTCTCTCTCTCTCTGTCTCTCTCTCTGTCTCTCTGTCTCTCTCTCTCTCTCTCTCTCTCTCTCTGTCTCTCTCTCTCTCTCTGTCTCTCTCTCTCTCTCCCTGTCTCTCTCTCTCTCTCTCTGTCTCTCTCTCTGTCACTCTCTCTGTGTGTCTCTCTCTCTCTCTCTCTCTGACCATCATCTGCACTGCAACCATGATGATGCAACGCATACAGCACACCTCCAAACTTCTGTATGAACCGATCCCCCAAAACATGTTATTACAAAGTCATGAAAAAGCTTTGGACCGTGATCAATTCGGTGTTGGTGTTGCAAAAGGTTTTGCACTTTCCATAATCAAGTCAATATGCTCTACATGGACTGTTCTACATGGACGAGAGTAAGAAATAACTTACCACATTAACTGTCAGCAGCATACCACCCTGCATACCACTGCTGGCTTGCTTCTGAAGCTAAGCAGGGTTGTTCCTGGTCAGTCCCTGGATGGGAGACCAGATGCTGCTGGAAGTGGTGTTGGAGGGCCAATAGGAGGCACTCTTTCCTCTGGTCTAAAAAAAAATATCTCAATGCCCCAGGGCAGTGATTGGGGACATTACCCTGTGTAGGGTGCTGACTTTCGGATGGGATGTTAAATGGGTGTCCTGACTCTCTGAGGGCATTAAAGATCCAATGGCATTTCTCGTAAGAGTAGGGTTGTTAACCCTGGTGTTCTGGCTAAATGCCCAATCTGGTCCTCAAACCATCACGGCCACCTAATTAATCCCCAATTTAGAATTGGCTCATTCATCCCCCTCCTCTCCCTGGCAACTATTCCCCAGTTTGTTGCTATAAATGAAAATGTGTTCTTAGTCAACTTACCTGGTAAAATAATAAATAAACTGAAGTATACTACTGTAGGCCTATAAACAGTACCAGTCAAAAGTTTGGAAACACAAAAAAGCAATATGTATCATAAAACTGTTTGACAAATTAAAAATGTGTCTCGATATGTAATAGGTTTATGGACTCATTTTTTAACATATATTTCTGTTTTTGTATTTGTTTTGTTCACAAAAATAAAAAATATTATAAAATATTATTTGTACTATTTTCTACATTGTAGAACAATAGGGAAGACATCAAAACTTGGAAATAACACATATGGAATCATGTAGTAACCAAAAAAGTGTTAAACAAATCAAATATATTTTAGATTTTAGATTCTTTAAAGTAGCCACCCTTTGCCTTGATGACAGCTTTGCATACGCTTGGCATTCTCTTAACCAGCTTCATGAGGAATGCTTTTCCAAAAGTCTTGAAAGAGTTCCCACGTATGCTGGGCACTTGTTGAGATGTGTCTTTTACTTGAACTCTGTGAAGCATTTATTTGGGCTGCAATCTGAGGTGCAGTTAATTGTCGATATCTATGTCTGGTAACTCTAATGAACTTATCCTCTGCAGCAGAGGTAACTCTGAGTCTTCCTTTCCTGTGGTGGTCCTCTTGAGAGACAGTTTCATCATAGCGCTTGGTTTTTGCAACTGCACTTGAAGAAACTGTCAAGTCGTGTATGTAGGTGGCAGGGAAGTCAAGCGCAGGAGAATTAAACTTGGTATAATTGTAGTATAAATTAACTTAATAACTTAAAACATAAACTCCAAAACCAAAGTCCATAATAAAATAAATGTGAGTACAAGAACCCGTCACACACTAATCCATAAAACATGAACATAACAATAAACAATCTCTGACAAGGACATGAGGGGAAACAGAGGGTTAAATACACAACACTGAATGGGATTGGAACCAGGTGTGTAAGAAGACCAGACAAAACCAATGGATAATGAAACATAGATCAATGATGGCTAGAAGACCGGTGACGTCGACCGCCGAGCACCGCCCGAACATGGAGAGGCATCGACTTCGGCAGAAGTCGTGACAGACACTTTCAAAGTTTTCCGTTGTCTTAAAGTAATGATGGACTGTTGTTTCTCTTTGCTTATTTCAGCTGTTCTTGCCATAATATGGACTTGGTCTTTTACCAAATAGGGCTATCTTCTGTATACCAACCCTACTTTGTCACAACACAACTGATTGGCTCAAATAAGGAAAGAAATTCCACAAATTAACTTTTAACAAGGCACACCTGTTAATTGAAATGCATTCCAGGTGAATACCTCATGAAGCTGGTTGAGAGAATGCCAAGAGTGTGCAAAGTTGTCATCAAGGCAAAGGGTGGCTACTTAGAAGAATGTCAAATATAAAATATATCTTGATTTGTTTAACACTTTTTTGCTTACTACATGATTCCATATGTGTTATTTCATAGTTTTGATGTCTTCACTATTATTCTACAATGTAGAAACTAGTAAAAAAAAATGAAGAAAAACCCTGGAATGGGCAGGTGTGTCCAAACTTTTGACTGGTACTGTATATTGTATGTCTTGGCTTGGCTGAAAACAGGGCTTCTCTGATACAAATCATAGGTACAAACTTCTATGATGAAGAATATAAAAGAGCAGATGTGTTTTAAATGTCAGCAATGTACAAAGCAAAATGTCCTTTTTAAGTAACTGCAAACTTGTGGCAAATTTAAGGTAAATATCTTTATTAGCGTTTAATCACATACTTATAAAGACTCTCTAGGCAATCAGTGACATTAATTGATCAATTACGTGCCAGGGAGCAAAAACAATCTAGAGTGTAGGCCTCGAGGACTGGAGTTGTGCATCCCTGACCTAAATAATTGTCATTGACAACCAAGGTGTGATTGCTGCACTGTTTATTGTCCTAAGGCACAAATAACCCAAACCAATGTCTGAAAGTTTTAACGCTTTATAATTGAGAAAATGGAAATCGTTACCGTCTCCACACATGAATACTTAATGGATGATATACTGTATAAAGTTATCCCATTCATAATGGCAAAGAGCATATTCAATACTTCTAGATGAAGTTGGATTGTCCTTCCTTGATTATGAACGTAATGAAACTACATCAACCTCCAATCATGATGGTGCTTAAAGATCGCAGTGTTAATGATCTATTAATTAATGATCTACAATTCTGTCAGGACCCGGTTACGAACCTGGGTCTCCGGAGTGAGAAACAGTCACTTAACCAACTGAGCCACGAATAGTCAGCAGAACCCAGAAGATGAGGCAGACACAGCAGTACTTAAGACGGTGTATTTAATAAAGTAAAAAGGAGAAGTCCTTAAATACAAAAATGGCAAATCCAAAAGGTGGTAGGAATAGCACAAAAAAGCCTCAAGAGACACTCAAAAAACAAAAACAGAATTCCACAAGAGCATCCACCGGAATCGACAGGAAAACACAGAACACTAGGGCTGGGTGCTAACATACAAACACAGAGCACAGAACTGAGGGAAACTAAGGGTTTAAATACAATCAGGGGAAACGAGGTACAGGTGCAAATAATAATGGGAACAAGGGAAAAAACATAAGGTCAAAAAGCACAATGGGGGCATCTAGTGACCAAAACCCGGAACAACCCTGGCCAAATCCTGACACAATTCAGCAGCAGAAATAAAGAACTCATCCCAGCATCTAAAAGTCTTGATATATCTCAGTAAGAATTGATATACTGTAATTCTGACTACTGGTCTTAACGTTAACCACAGCATAATTTTATGTAAGATTGAGAAGAACTGATTAAGTAATTATAGTTGTGGGAATCAGACTGTAAATTCTCATAAAGTCTGACCCCTCAATGACAGCTGGGGTGAATCGATGAAGGAATAAGTCTGTCATAACTCTATATTTATCTTATCGAGTCAATGTTGGATGCAGTCTATCACAGTGCCATCCGTTTTGTCACCAAAGCCCCATATACTACCCACCACTGCGACCTGTATGATGTCGTTGGCAGGCCCTTGCGTCATACTCGTCGCCAAACCTACTGGCTCCAGGTCATCTACAAGTCTCTGCTAGGTAAAGTCCCGCCTTATCTCAGCTCAATGGTCACCATAGCAGCAACCACCCGTAGCACGTGCTCCAGCAGGTATATCTCACTGGTCACCACCAAAGCCAATTCATCCTTTGGCCGGCTCTCCTTCCAGTTTTCTGCTGCCAATGACTGGAACAAACTGCAAAAATCTCTGAAGCTGGAGACTCTTACCTCCCGCACTAGCTTTAAGCACCAGCTATCAGAGCAGCTCACAGATCATCGCACCTGTACATAGCTCATCAGTAAACAGCCCATCCCATCTATCTCATCCCCATACTGTATTTATTTATCTTGCCCCTTTGCACGCCAGTATCTCAACCTGCGCATTCATCTTCTGCACATCCTACCATTCCAGTGTTTAATTGCTATATTGTAATTACTTTGCCACCATGGCCTGTTTATAGCCTTACCTCTCTTATCCTACCTCATTTGCACATGCTGTATATAGATTTTTCCACTGTATTATAGATTGTATGTTTGTTTATTCCATGTGTAACTCTGTGTTGTTGTATGAGTCAAACTGTTTTGCTTTATCTTGGACAGGTCGCAGTTGCAAATGAGGACTTGTTCTCAACTAGCCTAACTGGTTACATACAGGTGAAATAAAACATTTAAATAAATAAAAATGTTGAGTTCAATCATTTCAAACTGATCTGTTCAAATGACAGTTTGGCATTTTGCACACTAAAAAGTACCAAATAAGGGTTATTTGGCTTGTAACCACAGCAGAACCCTTTTTTGTGCTACATGGAACCTTTTTTTGAATGTTCTATAATGAACAATGCTCATAAGATTATAAATGTAACCTGTATGTCACACCCGGATCTGTTTCACCTGTCTTCGTTCTTGTCTCCACCCCCTCCAGGTGTCGCCCATCTTCCCTATTACCCCAGTGTATTTATACCTTTGTTCTCTGTTTGTCTGTTGCCAGTCTGTTTTGTTGGTCAAGTCTACCAGCGGTTTTCCCCTTGCACCTGTCTTTTTCTAGTTCCTGTTTTCTGTTTTTCCTGGTTTTGACCATGTCTGCCTGCCCTGACCCTGAGCCTGCCTACCATTCTGTACCTTGTCACACCACCCTGGATTATTGACTTCTGCCTGCCCTGACTCCAAGACTGCCTACCGTTCTGTACCTTATGGTGTCTGATCTGGATTTACTGCCCCCTGCCTGCCCTTGACCTATCGTTTTGCCTGCCCCCTGTTCTAGTAATAAACATTTGTAACATGGACACTGTCTGCATCTGGGTCTTCTCCTGAAACGTGATAGTACGAACTGGCCCTGACTGACCCTGCAGACTCAGACCAGCTCCACAATGCTGTCTCCCTGCAAGAAACCCCCATTGGAAGGCACGAGGAGTTACAACAATGTCTTATAGGGGGACTCCACTCCACATGACCAATTCCACGGATTCCCCACTGGGCAGCTGGTCACACCAGTAATCTCCCTGCCTAACCCAGTGTCCCGATAACCCTGTTTACCTCCTCCGGAGTGCTACGCTGGAGATTCCCAAACCTGCTTTTCTCTTCCAGTGCTCGCTTATTTTCGAGCTGCAGCCTTCTTTGTCCCCCCGGACAGCTCGAGGATAGCGTATATCATAACGTTGATGTCCGGGAGGGAACTCGCTTGGGCCACGGCGGTGTGGGAGCAACAGTCCACCGTCTGCCTCAGTTTGGAGGAGTTCGTAGAGGAAGTTCGGAAATTGTTTGATTCTCCGTTGTCCGGGAGAGAGGCTGCTCATAAGCTGCTCCAGCTTCATCAAGACTACCGTAGTGTGGCAGACTATGTGGTGTATTTTCGCACGTTGGCGGCTGAGAGTGCCTGGAACCTGGAAGCATTGTTCGACATGTTCCTGCATGGAGTATCGGAGGAAGTAAAGGACGAGCTTACACTCTGGCAGAACTACTGACAGAACTACTGACGGATCTCGACTCGCTCATCGCATTGACCTTTCGGATCAATGGGCGACTACGGGAGCGAAGGAAGGAGAGGAGGTTCGATTTCACTCGGCCACCCAAGGCTTCCACCTCGCCTCTGAGACATCCCGGGAAGTCCCCGACTGGTCCATTGCTGAGAGAACCCGAGGCTACCCGAGTTCCCCCGAGAGTCTCCGAATTTGAAATCTCTCTGGGTGCTCAAAGACTCGCAGGGCGATGAGAGTTTTATGGACGCAACGCTGGCATCCGAGCTGGGCATCCCCACTCAGCCCCTCTCAATTCCCATGGACATTAGAGCGCTGGACAGGTGCTCTATAGACAGGGTCACCCACAATACCACCCCCATCAACCTACGTGTGTCAAAGAACCACGGCGAGATGATCCAATTCCTGCTTATTAAGTCTCCTCAGGTTGCAAGGGTATTGGGATTCTCTTGGCTCCAGTGACACAATCCCCCTATTGACTGGTCTGCTGGTGCCATCATGGGCTGGAACCCGTTCTGCCACGCTCATTGCCTGAAGTCAGTGCAGCCTGTCCCGGGACGTCTTCTCGGGGGCTCGGAAGTTGCCCTGGACCTCTCTGCTTTCCCGTGGAGTACCAGGACCTCCGGGAGGTGTTCAGTAAAGCCCAGGCAACTTTGCTTCTACCACACCCAACCTATGACTGCGGGATCAACCTTCTCCCAGGGACCACTCCACCACGGGGATGACTGTACTCTCTGTCGGGTCCGGAGAACAAGGCTATGGAGACCTCCATTGAGGACTCCCTAGCTGCAGGGTTCATCCGTCCTTCTGCCTCCCCCACTGGCGCAGGGTTCCTCTTTGTGGAGAAGAAAGACAAAACCCTGTGCCTGTGCATCGACTACCAGGGCCTCAATGACATCACGGTGAAGAACCGCTATCCACTACCACTCATCTCCTCGGCCTTCGAGCCGCTCCAGGGGGCCACTGTGTTCTCCAAGCTGGACCTACGGAATGCCTACCACCGGGTGCAGATACAGGAAGGGGGACGAGTGGAAGACTGCCTTCAACACGGCCAGCGGTCATTACGAGTATCTGGTCATGCCATTTGGCCTTACCAACGCCCCTGCTGTGTTCCAGGCTCTGGTGAATGACGTTCTCCGCGACATGTTGAATCGGTTTGTCTTCATCTACCTCGACAACATCCTAATTTTCTCCAACGAACACGTTCTCCAACGCCTCCTGGAGAACCAGCTTTTTGTGAAAGCAGAGAAGTGGGAATTCCATCACTCCACTATCCCCTTCCTGGGTGACATCATCGCTGCAGGGATTATACAGATGGATCCCGGGAAGGTGTGAGCGGCGGTGGATTGGCCTCAGCCTACGTCCAGAGTGCAACTGCAACGTTTCCTGGGATTCGCCTATTTAATCGCCACTTTATCCGGGGTTACAGCAACCTGGTTTCCCCCCTGTCTGCACTCATCTCTCCCAAGGTTCTGTTCACATGGTCCCCAGCTGCTGACTGGGCGTTCCGAGACCTCAAACACTGATTCACCACAGCTCCCATCTTGGTTCATTCTGACCCATCCTGGCAGTTTGTGGTGAAGGCCGATGCTTTGGATGCTTTGGATGTCAGAGTGGGGGCTATTCTGTCCCAGCGTTCTGCCCTGGACCTCAAGTTACATCCCTGCGCCTTCTTCTCCCATCACCTCAATGCCACGGAGAGAAACTACGATGTGGGGAATTGTGAGCTTCTCTCGGTGAAGATGGCGTTGGAGGCACTGGCTGGAGGGAGCGGTACATCCATTCATTGTGTGGACAGACCACAAGAACCTGGAATATCTCCGCACCGCCAAGCGTCTCAATTCCAGGGAAGCTAGGTGCGTTCTGCTTTTCACCCGGTCCAAGTTCTTCCTCTAATACTGACCAGGATCCAAGAATGTCAAGCCGGATGTGCTGTCATGCCACTATAGCCCTGTGGCTACACCCCTGGAACCTGAAGCCATCTTTCCCACCTTGTGCCTGGCAACGGCACTCAGCTGGGGAATATGGAAGCAGGTTCCTGAGGCGCAGCATTCCCTGCCAAACACCGGGGTGGACCCAGGTAACTGGATGTTTGTTCCTGACACTGTCCGATCCTCAGTCCTGGAGTGGGCCCACTCCTCCAAACTTGCCTGCCACCCAGGCTTCCGTCGGACCCTGGCCTTTGTGCAACAATGCTATTGGTGGCCTACCACAGTTCCTGACGTCTCCGCGTTTGTCGCCTCATGCACGATCTGTACTCAGAACAAAACTCCCCAGCAAGCTCCGGTTGGTCTCCTTCAACCTCTGCCTGTTCCTCACTTTCCATGGTTTCACATATCCCTGGACTTTGTCACGGGTCTCCCCCGTCTGATGGCAACACCATCATCCTGATAGTGGATCAATTTTCCAAAGCCGCCCACTTTCATTCCTCTCCCCAAGCTACCCTGTGCCAAAGAGACGGCCCAGCTCATGGTGCAGCACGTCTTCCGGATCCATTGACTCTCAGTTCTCGTCCCGGTTCTGGAAGGAGTTCTTCACACTCATTAAGCCGTCGGCCAGACTGTCCTCCGGGTTCCATCCCCAGTCCAACGACCAGCCGGAGCAAGCCAACCAAGACCTAGAGACGACTCTGTTGCTGCCCGGACTCCCCCAACCCCACCACCTTGAGCCAGCAACTACTGTGGGTTGAATATGCCCGCAACACACTTCCTTGCTCTGCCACGGGTCTCTCGCCGTTTGAGTGTTCCCTGGGTTATCAGCCCCAGCTCTTCCCAGAGCAAGAGGAAGAGTTCGGTGTACCCTCGGCCCAGATGTTTGTCCGCCGCTGTCGTCGTACCTGGAAGAGAGCCTGATTGGCTCTTCTCAACACCACCTCAAGGCATTGACGACAAGCGGACCGCCACCGGACCCCGGGCTCCCCGGTATCATCTCGAGCATAGGGTATGGCTGTCAACCCGAGATCTGTCCTTCCAGGTGGAGTCCCACAAACTCTCCCCCAGTTTATCGGCACTTTCCCCATCTCCAAGATACTTTGCCCCTCTGCTGTTCGTCTTCTGTTGCCCTGTACCCTCCGTATACATCACACTTTTCATGTGTATAGGATCAAACCCATGTCTCACAGCCCTTTGTCTCCTGTTTCCAGACCCCTATACTTTTCCACATTTTGTTAAGTTACAGCCTCATTCAAAAATTGATGAGGAAAATAAATATTTAATCCATCTACACACAATACCCCATAATGACAAAGCAAAAACTGTTTTTTAGAAATTCTTGCAACTGTATTAGAAATAAGAAACGGAAATATCACATTTGCATAAGTATTACTCAGTACTTTGTTGAAGCACCTTTGGCAGCGATTACAGCTTCGAGCCTTCTTGGGTATGATGCTACAAGCTTGGCACACCTGTACTTGGGGAGTTTCTCCCATTCTTCTCTGCAGATCCTCTCAAACTGTCAGGTTGGATGGGGAGCATTGCTACACAGCTATTTGTAGATATCTCCAGAGATATTCGAATGTGTTCAAGTCCGGGCTTTGGCTGGGTCACTCAAGGACATTCATAGACTTGTTCTGAAGCCACTCCTGCATTGTCTTGGCTGTGAGCTTGGGGTCGTTGTCCTGTTGGAAGTTAAACCTTTGCCCCAGTCTGAGGTCTTGAGCGCTCTGGAGCAGGTTTACATGAAGGATCGATCTGTACTTCGCTCTGTTTATCTTTCCCTCTATCCTTAGCATAACACAACAGATAAACTGGAATGACACTCTCACTCATGGTTGTACAAAAAGAGCTGTGAACAAACCATGCCCGACCAATATTGTAATGAGCCTTCGCCCCTACATTTCAATTATCACTTAAAGAGGAAAGAACCCTGTTTTTAGCTGCAAAGAACCATTGAAGGGCTCAAAGGGGTCTTTGGGTCAGTATGGTTCCACATAGAACCATCACTCTTCCCAAAGAACCCTTGAGGAACCCTAATTTTTCAGCATTTACTTTGAGGAGGAGCATGTGTGAATGTCTGCTCTGTCTTTGATAGATCAGATTGCTGGTGTTGTGAACCATACAATGTACACAACATCTTAATTTACAGAGAAAATATCACACTGGCCCTTTTTTCTAGTTTTTGTGAATGTATGAATGAATTAATGAATTAATGGATAAATTAATTAATTCATCAATCAATCCAATGAATCAATGGCTGAAAAACAAAAAACAAACAATACAAAACAAACAATTGATTCACAAACTAATGAATAAACAAACAAACTAAGAAAGTCATATGTCTCAGTGTTCTGAGTGTTCTGAGGTCAGAGATTTCTCTGATTGTCGTGCTTCTCTCTCCTCCCACACAAGACAATACAGTCTGATTTCACACCTCAGGGTTCCCCTTCTCTCTCTCTCTCTCTCTCTCTCTCTCGCTCTCTCTCTCTCTCTCTCTCTCTCTTTCCACATCTCTCTCTCAGGGGATAAAGCCAGACACCTGTAATCAGAGATGTCTCCTTCCCAGACGCAGGATGTGACCTCATAACAGGATTTACACGTCTGTCTCCCACGCTGTCACTGAACTAGTGATTCCATCTGGTGTTCTCACATCAGCTTAACCACCACATCCCCCACAACTGTATAGAATACTTTAGAGAGGAAAGAGTAAGATATGTTTTAACAATAAGTTCGGGAAAAGTAACATCAGTAAACAAGTATAGGGCTAATACTGATACAGCACATCTTCACAGTAGAGTGATGCCTTTAAACAAACTGTACAATTTCACTACACGTAGTTGCCTACATTAGACTCTGTTCATGACAGGACAAGAAATGACAGCCAAGAAATGCCCTCCACATGATTTATCAATGTTAATGGATGGGCAGGAGGTAAGACAAGGACACACACACACACACACACACACACACACACACACACACACACACACACACACACACACACACACACACACACACACACACACACACACCGCTGTCTCCTGACTCATATGTCCTCCCCGTCTCAGACATGAGTTATTCCTTCATTATGGCCCCAATCGCCCAGAGAGCAGGCAATTACACCCCAGAACACATGAGACCGGAAGCAGGCTAACCCAACCATCCCCGTTTATACCTCAGGACCGGCAGCACGCTAACCCGACCATCCCCGTTTACAACACACCCTCATTCATTATGCTGCAGTGTTAGTAAGGCAATATGCTTTGGATCACGACCAGATAACTATTCAATCACATTACCATCCCTTTTCCCTCAAATTGAAATATTGGTATGGATTACCTTTATTACGGGATTCTAAATTGTGTTTATTGTGGTGTAATTATGACAAGAGGTGTAGATGCAGGTTGTGTGCTGTTCGTAATGTTAATAACAGCCATGGAAAATTGTCATTTTCCCTATTAGTTCAGGGATAGAGGAGGGTAGGATTTAGGAGCTGTGTCTCATTGTACCTTCTGTATGTCACAGATAAAACACACACACACACACACGAGTCCTGTAGTGGCTTCTTCAGCTGCCAACACCTGATTAGTTAGTTGGCTAATTACCATAAAATTATGCATTAGTCACCTAAATGTCGACTTGGAGTACCGTTTGACTGAAATTATAGTGTGTTTATTTTTGGCAACAGGCATATACTTTTATGAAAGGGCATTATATACTGTATGGTTGATTCAGTCTAATCAGCAAGATAGATGTATTATAGATGTATTATATACTGTGTGGTTGATTCAGTCTAATCAGCAAGATAGACTGAGGTTAAAAACACAGTTACCTGGCAAGACATCATTGTGTTAGAATCAGCTGAATCCCATTGGCTCATTCATCCCCACAACTCTCTCCTGCAACATATCCTCAGGCCAATGTTGCAGAAGAGAATATAGTCTCAGTCAAGTTCCCTGTGCAACTTCTCATCGTCTGTCTGTCGTTCTAAAACAGATACTCCACTGCCCCCTAGTGCTAGGCATCTTCAGTTTTCTTTCATCTTTTTGTATGTTCACTAACAACGTCCAAAAGTCTGCCCTGCCCAAGGTTCTACTGTTGCATCATTATTTATCCTGTCCATCCCTTGTTATTTTTCTTCCTCTGTTAGAGTTGTTTGACTTCCAGTTCAAACAGAGCGATGGTGGACAGATAGCGGTTCTGGCTGAGAGAATCTGTGGTTGCCTAGCAGCTCCCTGAGGAAGGAATGGTCTGAGCTCTCATTTCATGCTTTACTGGACTGTGTACCGGAGAACTGTGAAAGGTCTGAGACCACAAGGGCTTTGTTTTGGTCTTTAGAGTGGTGAATTTCTTTTTTTGAAAATGGTAAAGTAAAATGTAATGATGATAAGCTAATGGGGGCTGTTTTGTTAGCTGCTTTATTACTCATGTAATCTAGCTAACAGTGGTGTAAAAAGTACTCACAGTCATACTTGAGTAAATGTAAAGATACCTTATTAATAGAAAATGACTCAAGTAAAAGTGAAAGTCACCCAGTAAAATACTACTTGAGTAAAAGTCTAAAAGTATTTGGTTTTAAATGTACTTAAGTATCAAATGTAAATGGAATTGCTCAAATATATATCAAAAACTAGGCGGCACAATTTATATATATTTTATTTATTTACAGATAGCCAGGGGCACACTCCAACAAGCCAGATCAGAAGCAGTAGGGATGACCAGGGGTGTTCTCTTGATAAGTGCGTGAATTGGACCATTTTCCTGTGACAATGTAACGAGTACTTTTGGGTGTCAGAGAAATGTATGGAGAAGAAAGTACATTATTTTCCTTAGGTATGTAGTAAAGTAAAAGTTATAAATATAAATAGTGAAGTAGAGTATACATACACAACTTCTGAAATAGTACTTTAAAGTATTTTTACTTAAGTACTTTACACCACTGGCAACTAAGTTGTATTTCTCCAAAGATAAGAAAAGGCCTTTTTGAAAGCACATTAACACATTAAATTAGGTAGCACTTACATAAATGCAGTTATCTCCTCTGAGTTAGGTTGAGACTAACTCAATGTACAAGTACAATACCCATTGGTTTCATTGGGTGGCGCTATAGCCTATTTGACACATGTAGTTTTAATGGAAGCAATATTCACTCATCTTTAGGTAATAGGAGCTAAGTGTTAACCATTCAGTAAATTGGAAACATAACAAGTATGACCTTTTACTCGGGCACCTATAGAGGGTCCTTTCAATCAAATCAAGGAATGCATTGGCCTGGGACATCTCTAACCTACGACATCACTGTTCTACAGGAGGATTCCTGAGAGATGATGTATATTCAGTCTTGAGAGAGAGAGAGGATTCCTGAGAAAGGATGCATATTCAGTCTTGAGAGAGGATTCCTGAGAAAGGATGCATATTCAGTCTTGAGAGAGAGAGGATTCCTGAGAAAGGATGCATATTCAGTCCTGAGAGAGAGAGAGAGAGAGAGAGAGAGAGAGAGAGAGAGAGAGGGAGAGGATTCCTGAGAAAGGATGCATATTCAGTCTTGAGAGAGAGAAAGAGAGAGAGAGAGAGGGAGAGGATTCCTGAGAAAGGATGCATATTCAGTCTTGAGAGAGAGAGGATTCCTGAGAAAGGATGCATATTCAGTCTTGAGAGAGAGAGGATTCCTGAGAGAGGATGCATATTCAGTCTTGAGCGAGAGAGAGAGAGAGAGGATTCCTGAGAAAGGATGCATATTCAGTCTTGAGAGAAAGAGAAAAGTCCTGAGAAAGGATGCATATTCAGTCTTGAGAGAAAGAGAGAGAGAGGGAGAGGATTCCTGAGAAAGGATGCATATTCAGTCTTGAGAGAGAGAGAGGATTCCTGAGAAAGGATGCATATTCAGTCTTGAGAGAGAGAGGATTCCTGAGAAAGGATGCATATTCAGTCTTGAGAGAGAGGATTCCTGAGAAAGGATGCATATTCAGTCTTGAGAGAGGATTCCTGAGAAAGGATGCATATTCCGTCTTGAGAGAGAGGATTCCTGAGAAAGGATGCATATTCAGTCTTGAAAGAGGATTCCTGAGAAAGGATGCATATTCAGTCTTGAGAGAGAGAGGATTCCTGAGAAAGGATGCATATTCAGTATTGAGAGAGAGAGGATTCCTGAGAAAGGATGCATATTCAGTCTTGAGAGAGAGAGAGAGGATTCCTAAGAAAGGATGCATATTCAGTCTTGAGAGAGAGAGAGGATTCCTGAGAAAGGATGCATATTCAGTCTTGAGAGAGAGAGAGAGGATTCCTGAGAAAGGATGCATATTCAGTCTTGAGAGAGAGAGAGAGGATGCCTGAGAAAGGATGCATATTCAGTCTTGAGAGAGAGAGAGGATTCCTGAGAAAGGATGCATATTCAGTCTTGAGAGAGAGAGGATTCATGAAAAAGGATGCATATTCAGTCTTGAGAGAGAGGATTCCTGAGAAAGGATGCATATTCAGTCTTGAGAGAGAGGGAGAGAGAGAGAAACAGGAGAGAGAGAGAGAGAGAGAGAGAGAGAGAGAGAGAGAGAGAGAGAAACAGGGTGAGAGAGAGAGAGAGAGAGAGAGAGAGAGAGGGAGAGAGAGAGAGAGAGAAACAGGGTGAGAGAGAGAGAGAGAGAGAGAGAGAGAGAGAGAGAGAGAGAGAGAGAGAGAGAGAAACAGGGTGAGAGAGAGAGAGAGAGAGAGAGAGAGAGAGAGAGAGAGAGAGAGAGAGAGAGAGAGAGGGAGAGAGAGAGAAGAGATTTTCGCTTCCTGTTTCCAAGTAGGAGACACTCATGGCCAAATCTGGGCAGGATGGGAGAAAAGACACAAACAGTCTCCATCCCTCCGTCCATGGGGCTTGGAACTCCGCCCGAAAAACAGAAAGATAATTAATAGTGTTTATACTACGGAATATATTGCAGACATATTTGAAAGGGATGCAGGATGTGTGATGATTTTTTTTAAATCAAAACATTTCCCTGAGTGTTTTTAGCTGGGAATAGAAAAGAGGTAATGAGTGGAGAAAATGTAACTATGAAGTCCTCTGATGGAGAGACTGGATATATTATCTATATATATATATATATATATATATATATATATATATATATATATATTGGTCAGATTGTAGGCTTACTGAGTGCATGTATCGTTTAAAGTTCAGCCATGATCAGCCCGCGCTGTGTTTCTTATTGAACAACGCTACATTGAACAACGTCACATCTTAACCTAACAGGACAACAAGTTGGCTAATAAAGGTGTGGTGCCCATTTTTGCTAAAGCCCTTGGCACACCGTTACATGGCATCGCGATGATCTAACTCAGAATGAACTCACTGTAATAGGCATGGCATTTGCGAACACAGTCACACCACCGCGTGTCGACTCTGCCCCATACTCTGTGTATACAGTACGTTCGCATGAGGTGGAAGCTAGCTGTTCCACTCCTCACAGATCCCCTGTTTGACTTAGTCTCTGGACTCTCTCACTGGCGGACTGCCGACAGAGGTTTTGACTTTAACATCGATCACTCAACCACATGGTCTACAGGAACGGCCACACCGCTTCATCTACAGATCATTTTTTCCCCATCCGTGCATACTTTATCGCAACGCTTAGCTTGAAGTAGATATCATTGTAACTATGGATTGGGATAGTTCGACATGTAAATGTTACTGTGTGGTATTTCTGCCTGTATGTGAATATCTGTATGCTGTAGCCTATGACAAAGAAAAACATTTCATCTGCAGACAACTTCTATTCATTCATTTTCCTCATTCGTAGGTGATACCATTGAGTTTCCTGTCCAAAGAGGACAGCTAAGACACCAATTCATTGATGTATTCTCTCCCAAAAATCAAACGTTTCCATTGTTTGAAATTGTCTGACAGTGTGGCTCTCACTGTCATCTGGTTTCATCTGCAAATAGCAGATTATAATGTTTTTTATAATAGTAATCTGAATATACTGTATGTCAGTGGAGGCTGCTGAGGGGAGGACGGCTCATAATAATGGCTGGAATGGAGTAAATGGAATGGTATCAAACCATGTGTTTCATGTATTTCATACCTTTTCACGTATTCCACTCCAGCCATTACCACAAGGCCGCCCTCCCCAATTAACTTGCCACCAACCTCCTTTGCTGTATCTGCAGTCATGTTTTTCTTTAAGCTCCTGCTATTTTGTCAGACATGTTTGCTGTTCTCATGCACTGTGCTTTTAAATTATTTATTTTTTTACATACCACTAAGAATGTTAAGATTTTCATTCAGAACTACAAAGGACTGGTTTGAACGTTTGATTTAGCCCAAGTACTAATGGCTTTTTACATTATTTTCTTTGCCGGCTTGGCATAAGAACCAAGCCAAGGCAACATGTCAAATCTTAGGCCAAGGCAACATGCCATGATGCAAGAGCAGAGACAGACACAGCGGTCCGTAGGAAAGAGTTTTGTTTGGGATTTTATCCCAAACTGTCCAGTTCCCTGGTCTGTATACAGAGCTGACAGAGATAGATAAATTAATGATCTGATGCTTATCAGTAGCCAGGGCCAAACATTCTGGATCTAAAAGCATGCAAGCACGCTTTCTGAGAAAATAATATGCCAGATCTGGAAGAGAGAATATAAACTTACAGGGCGCAGAAAATGAATAAATCCCAAATGGAATGGAGATGGTGAAGAGGTGTGAGACCATATACAGCATGATCTAGAATCTAAAGGATGTTTGGCAGGCCTAGATATTATAGACTAGAATGGAATGGAGATGGTGTAGAGGTGTGAGACCATATACAGCATGATCTAGAATCTAAAGGATGTTTGGCAGGCCTAGATATTATAGACTAGAATGGAATGGAGATGGTGTAGAGGTGTGAGACCATATACAGCATGATCTAGAATCTAAAGGATGTTTGGCAGGCCTAGATATTATAGACTAGAATGGAATGGAGATGGTGTAGAGGTCTGAGACCATATACAGCATGATCTAGAATCTAAAGGATGTTTGGCAGGCCTAGATATTATAGACTAGAATGGAATGGAGATGGTGTAGAGGTGTGAGACCATATACAGCATGATCTAGAATCTAAAGGATGTTTGGCAGGCCTAGATATTATAGACTAGAATGGAGTGGAGATGGTGTAGAGGTGTGAGACCATATACAGCATGATCTAGAATCTAAAGGATGTTTGGCAGGCCTAGATATTATAGACTAGAATGGAATGGAGATGGTGAAGAGGTGTGAGACCATATACAGCATGATCTAGAATCTAAAGGATGTTTGGCAGGCCTAGATATTATAGACTAGAATGGAATGGAGATGGTGTAGAGGTGTGAGACCATATACAGCATGATCTAGAATCTAAAGGATGTTTGGCAGGCCTAGATATTATAGACTAGAATGGAATGGAGATGGTGTAGAGGTGTGAGACCATATACAGCATGATCTAGAATCTAAAGGATGTTTGGCAGGCCTAGATATTATAGACTAGAATGGAATGGAGATGGTGTAGAGGTCTGAGACCATATACAGCATGATCTAGAATCTAAAGGATGTTTGGCAGGCCTAGATATTATAGACTAGAATGGAATGGAGATGGTGTAGAGGTGTGAGACCATATACAGCATGATCTAGAATCTAAAGGATGTTTGGCAGGCCTAGATATTATAGACTAGAATGGAATGGAGATGGTGTAGAGGTGTGAGACCATATACAGCATGATCTAGAATCTAAAGGATGTTTGGCAGGCCTAGATATTATAGACTAGAATGGAATGGAGATGGTGAAGAGGTGTGAGACCATATACAGCATGATCTAGAATCTAAAGGATGTTTGGCAGGCCTAGATATTATAGACTAGAATGGAATGGAGATGGTGTAGAGGTGTGAGACCATATACAGCATGATCTAGAATCTAAAGGATGCATGGCAGGCCTAGATATTATAGACTAGAATGGAATGGAGATGGTGTAGAGGTGTGAGACCATATACAGCATGATCTAGAATCTAAAGGATGCATGGCAGGCCTAGATATTATAGACTAGAATGGAATGGAAATTCATTATTGAACGATTTAGTTAAAAGGGATTTGTATCTTTTGCCATTTGCATGAGTCACACGCTAAGGGGCTGTATGAAATAGCATAGACATGAATAGGATGACCTGTGAAGTGAGTTCATATAGTACAGTTCATATAGTACTCCACAAAAGACATACTGTGTCTGCTCCAGCAGTACTCCCTGTCCCATCACATGGCTCTTTTTTCACATCACATTTTCGTTATTTACATTCATAGAATTTATACAATGCAGTATGTGTATATATTTTTTCAACTCCCACCCCCAACCACCTCAGTAATTGATACCATATGTAAATCTATCATAAAATAAAAAACGAAATAAATGTACATGGCATAGTACATCTATTGATTAATACACTACAATACATACATCAGAAATAGATACAAATTATAGAGATGCAATCATGGATGTAGGCTGTAGGCCCGTTTGATAAGAGTTCAGAAATGTCCGCATTACATAGTAGCTCTGATACTTGGGAGTGGTTCCTGTTCCTTACAAGGGACTGCTATCATCAGGTGACCAACGGGTCCCTGTATTTTATTGTCAACAAAATGTCGCAAACATCAACAACATTGCGTACACACGTTCCCCTGGGAATGTTCTCCTGTTGATTGTAAACAGTTTAGAGATATAAACACTTTAGTTTAATGGTTTAATTGCATGTTTTGTGCAGTGTGTTTATATTATCATCAACAATTCTCTGAGATTCACGTATCATCGGGATAAAGAGACACATTGTCTGAGAGCTATGTTAATATCAGTATGTACATATATAAACATATGTACACACTTAGCTCACTTCATAAATTCCTTATATTACAGTAATATCAAAGATTTGTATAACTAAACAAAGATAGACCGCAGCCTGTTGTTTCCAATGGGAACAAATGAGTCATAGTCGGCAGAACATGCAAGGAGGTGGGCAGAGCCAAGCACAAGCTAGCAAGATCCTATTGGCCCATTCTAGCATGCATCTGCATATTTATAGCCCACTCTGTTCATAACGGATTCTAGTTTGGGAACAGAAAACTGAACTGAGATCAAACGTTTTGGAAAGTTTGGTAGTGAGTTGATGCTCCACATTTATACATCACGTGAAATATCTGTCTCATTGTTCTATCTGTGGTAATATTCCCCAAGATGGTATTTTAGCAGACACACATTTAACACAGACTTACATTTAATGCATACACTACATATACAAAGGTATGTGGACACCCCTTCAAATTAGTGGATTAGGCCATTTCAGCCTCACCCGTTGATGAAAGGTGTGTAAAATCGAGCACACGGCCATGCAATCTCCATAGACAGCCATTGGCAGTAGAATGGCCTTACTGAAGAGCTCAGTAACTTTCAACGTGGCACTGTCATAGGATGCCACATTTCCAACAAGTCAGTTCGTCAAATGTCTGGCCTGCTGGAGCTGCCGCGGTCAACTGTAAGTGCTGTTATTGTAAAGTGGAAACGTCAAGGAGCAACAACAGCTCAGCCGCAAAGTGGTAGGCCACACAAGCTCACAGAACGGGACTGCTGAGTGCTGAAGCGCGTAGCGTGTAAAAATTGTCTGTCATCAGTTGCAACACTCACTGCGAGTTCCAAACTTCCTCTGGAAGCAACGTCAGCATAAGAACTGTTTGTCGAGAGCTTCATGAAATGGGTTTCCATGGCCGAGCAGCCGCACACAAGCCTAAGGTCACCATGTGCAATGCCAAGTGTCGGCTGGAGTGGTGTAAAGTTTGCTGCCATTGTACTCTGGAGTAGTGGAAATGCGTTCTCTGGAGGGATGAGTCATCACCATCTGGCAGTCCAACGGACGAATCTGACGAGGAGGAGTAGTAGGAAGGATCGGAGGACCAAGGTGCAGCGTGGTAAGTATTCATTATGCCTTTTAATGAAAACGAATACTCGAACAAAACAACAAAACACAATAAACAAAACAGTTCTGTATGGTGAACATACACTACAGAAAATAATCACCCACAACTCAAAGGTGAAACCAGGCTACCTAAGTATGGTTCTCAATCAGGGACAATGATTGACAGCTGCCTCTGATTGAGAACCATACCAGGCCAAACACAGAAATCCCAAATTATAGAAACAAAACATAGACTGCCCACCCCAACTCATGCCCTGATCATACTAAAACAAAGACAAAACAAAGGAACTAAGGTAGGAACATGACAGGTCTGGGGCTATTTTTCATGGTTCTAGCTAGGCCCCTTAATTCCAGTGAAGTGAAATCTTAATGCTACAGCATACAATGACATTCTAGATGATTCTGTGATTCCAACTTTGTGGCAACAGTTTGGGGAAGGCACTTTCCTGTTTCAGCATGACAATGCCACCATGCACAAAGCGAGGTCCGTACAGAAATGGTTTGTCGAGATTGGTGTGGAAGAACTTGACTGCCCTGCACAGAGCCCTGATCTCAACTCTATCGATCATCTTTGGGATGAATTGGAACGCCGACTGCAATCAAGGCCTAATCGCCCAACACCAGTGCCCGACCTCACTAATACGCTTATGGCTGAATGGAACAGCAATGTTCCAACATCTAGTGGAATGCCTTTCCAGAAGAGTGGTGGCTGTTGTAGCAGCAAAGGGGGGACCAACACTATATTAATGCCCATGATTTTGGAATGAGATGTTCGACGAGCAGTGTATAAGGCCCTGTGATATTGTAGGAAGTGAAAGTAATTTGTCTGGCCGGCTGTTATTTAGCACTGCTGGCTCACTGTTTATACTGCCCTGCTCGGTGTGTGTGTGTGTGTGTGTGTGTGTGTGTGTGTGTGTGTGTGTGTGTGTGTGTGTGTGTGTGTGTGTGTGTGTGTGTGTGTGTGTGTGTGTGTGTGTGTGTGTGTGTGTGTGTGTGTGTGTGCGTGCGCGTGTGTGTGGAACCCTGTGCTATGTGTGTGTGTCTGGACCTGCTCCGTGTGTGTACGGGAGAGTTTAAATGTGTTACTAAGTCACTGAAAGCTTCACAGACAAATTCCTCCTTTCAGCATTAGGGAACCAGGGCTAATCTCTCTGCTCATCTCTAACACGGAAAAAGGAAATGTTATGACTACTGTTGGAATGAACATGATAAACTGGACATGAAATTGAGAAAAAAATAACACAAATGTTCTGGCATCATCTGTGCATCAGTGTTTTGTTGATAATTTGTTGTACTAATACAGTAGCAAAAGGTCTATAGCCGCTGAAGGTTACTATAGGATCATCTCACTCTTTAGATTTTGAAAGGAATTTCCCCACAGAGGTATAGGTTCATTTTCCATAAGGGGGAGGAAGAAGAAGTGGAGGAAGAGGAGGAGGATGAAGAAGATGATAATTAATAGAAGGAAGAGGAGGAGGAAGTGGAGCAAGAGGGGAAAGAGCATCCTTTACCCAGCAACCCCAACCCAGCTCAGCTCCAGGGCAGTGGGACATTAACAGTTTAAGGGGAGTTAGAGAGGTGAGTCTCGTGTCACTGCCTCGTTATCGCATCACAATAACACACTTTCAGGACCACTGGGACAGAGACCACTAATAAATAGCCTTATTGTCCCATTGGGTTGGATCTCTCCTACATCATGTGATGTTAGGGGAGGGGGCAGGAACTGAAACGCCACACACACACACACACAAAACATTTATCTTGTTTGGGTGTTTTTATTTCACTCCCACCTGTATTTTGTGTTTACTCAGTGTGTCCCTACACTCTTAAAAATAATGGTGCAAGTTGGAACCACATAAGGTTCTTGAGAACGATGACATAGGAGAACCATTTTCGGGTCTCTGAAGAACCTTAAATGGGAGGGCTTGTTGAAGAGACATACAAAAATCCTAACCCAGAAATGTTTCGTCCCTCCAGGACTGGGATTGAATAACCCTGCAGTAGGGTTTAAAATCTTATTAGCATTTTTCCTAGGGTGCCTTTCGAGTGAATTTTAGAGTTATCAGTATCACCTATGACTGTTGCTAGTGACAGAGACATTGTAGTTGCATCAATTCATTTTCAGTCCTGTGGTCTTCATCAAGTGAGATCCTAAGTGAATATGTTGTTGTAACGGTTCTCGTCTGTCGAAGGAGAAGCGGACCAAAATGCAGCGTGGTAGTTATTCATGTTCTTTAATAAATGAACTAGATATGAAATAACAATCAAAACAAAGAACGACCGTGAAAACCTATACAGCCTATCTGGTAAACACAGAGACAGGAACAATTACCCACGAAATACTCAAAGAATATGGCTGCCTAAATATGGTTCCCAATCAGAGACAACGATAAACACCTACCTCTGATTGAGAACCACTCCAGACAGCCATAGACTATGCTAGATACCCCCACTAAGCCACACACCCAACACCTAACAACACCCCAAGACAAAACACACCACAATAAACCCATGTCACACCCCGGCCTGACCAAATAAATAAAGACAAACACAATATACTACGACCAGGGCGTGACAGTTGTGATAAAGATTAAATTCTTTAATCAACATTTAAGTAAAAGTGCCGGTTTTAGCCAGCCGGCTAATTTTCAACCACAGTCCCTGGCAGGTTATTAACAACAATTACAATATAGACAATCATTGAGCAGTGAGCACACGCAGAGCAAAATAGGACAAGCAAGACATGGCATACCGACAGAGCAACATAGAACAAAAAGCAGCAAGACAAAATTCATAAATGCAACAAAGTGTTTCCACACCTCACAAGCTACAGACAACAGACAACATGGAAAGCGGCAATACACAGCTAGGGATTATGTTCACAAATCAAATCATCAAATCAAATTTTATTTGTCACATACACATGGTTAGCAGATGTTAATGCGAGTGTAGCGAAATGCTTGTGCTTCTAGTTCCGACAATGCAGTAATAACCAACAAGTAATCTAACTAACAATTCCAAAACTACTGTCTTATACACACAAGTGTAAGGGGATAAAGAATATGTACATAAAGATATATGAATGAGTGATGGTACAGAGCAGCATAGGCAAGATACAGTAGATGGTATCGAGTACAGTATATACATATGAGATGAGTATGTAAACAATGTGGCATAGTTAAAGTGGCTAGTGATACATGTATTACATAAAGATGCAGTAGATGATATAGAGTACAGTATATACGCATACATATGAGATGAATAATGTAGGGTATATAAACATTATATTAGGTAGCATTGTTTAAAGTGGCTAGTGATATATTTTACATCATTTCCCATCAATTCCCATTATTAAAGTGGTTGGAGTTGAGTCAGTGTGTTGGCAGCAGCCACTCAATGTTAGTGGTTGCTGTTTAACAGTCTGATGGCCTTGAGATAGAAGCTGTTTTTCAGTCTCTCGGTCCCAGCTTTGATGCACCTGTACTGACCTCGCCTTCTGGATGGTAGCGAGGTTGTTGGTAATCAAGCCTACCACTGTTGTGTCGTCCGCAAACTTGATGATTGAGTTGGAGGCGTGCGTGGCCACGCAGTCGTGGGTGAACAGGGAGTACAGGAGAGGGCTCAGAACGCACCCTTGTGGGGCTGCAGTGTTGAGGATCAGCGGGGTGGAGATGTTATTGCCTACCCTCACTACCTGGGGGCGGCACGTCAGGAAGTCCAGTACCCAGTTGCACAGGGCGGGGTCGAGACCCAGGGTCTCGAGCTTGATGACGAGCTTGGAGGGTACTATGGTGTTAAATGCCGAGCTGTAGTCGATGAACAGCATTCTCACATAGGTATTCCTCTTGTCTAGATGGGTTAGGGCAGTGTGCAGTGTGGTTGAGATTGCATCGTCTGTGGACCTATTTGGGCGGTAAGCAAATTGGAGTGGGTCTAGGGTGTCAGGTAGGGTGGAGGTGATATGGTCCTTGACTAGTCTCTCAAAGCACTTCATGATGACGGAAGTGAGTGCTACGGGGCAGTAGTCGTTTAGCTCAGTTACCTTAGCTTTCTTGGGAACAGGAACAATGTTGGCCCTCTTGAAGCATGTGGGGACAGCAGACTGAGATAGGGATTGATTGTATATGTCCGTAAACACACCAGCAACCTGGTCTGCGCATGCTCTGAGGGCGCGGCTGGGGATGCCGTCTGGGCCTGCAGCCTTGCGAGGGTTAACACGTTTAAATGTTTTACTCACCTCGGCTGCAGTGAAGGAGAGTCCGCATGTTTTCGTTGCAGGCCGTGTCAGTGGCACTGTATTGTCCTCAAAGCGGGCAAAAAAGTTATTTAGTCTGCCTGGGAGCAATACATCCTGGTCCGTGACTGGGCTGGTTTTCTTTTTGTAATCCGTGATTGACTGTAGACCCTGCCACATACCTCTTGTGTCTGAGCCGTTGAATTGAGATTCTACTATGTCTCTATACTGACGCTTAGCTTGTTTGATTGCCTTGCAGAGGGAATAGCTGCACTGTTTGTATTCGGTCATTTTTCCAGTCACCTTGCCCTGATTAAAAGCAGTGGTTCACGTTTTCAGTTTCACGCGAATGCTGCCATCAATCCACGGTTTCTGGTTTGGGAATGTTTTAATCGTTGCTATGGGAATGACATCTTCAACGCACGTTCTAATGAACTCGCACACCGAATCAGCGTATTCGTCAATGTTGTTGTCTGACGCAATACGAAACATATCCCAGTCCACGTGATGGAAGCAGTCTTGGAGTGTGGAATCAGATTGGTCGGACCAGCATTGGACAGACCTCAGCGTGGGAGCTTCTTGTTTTAGTTTCTGTCTGTAGGCAGGGATCAACAAAATGGAGTCGTGGTCAGATTTTCTGAAAGGAGGGCGGGGCAGGGCCTTATATGCGTCGCGGAAGTTAGAATAACAATGATCCAAGGTTTTGCCAGCCCTGGTTGCGCAATCGATATGCTGATACAATTTAGGGAGTCTTGTTTTCAGATTAGCCTTGTTAAAATCTTCAGCTACAATGAATGCTGCCTCAGGATGTATGGATTCCAGTTTGCAAAGAGTCAAATAAAGTTCGTTCAGAGCCATCGATGTGTCTGCTTGGAGGGGAATATATACGGCTGTGATTATACTCGAAGAGAATTCTCTTGGTAGATAATGCGTTCAACATTTGATTGTGAGGAATTCTAAATCAGGTGAACAGAAGGATTTGAGTTCCTGTATGTTTCTGTGGTCACACCACGTCTCGATAGCCATAAGGCATACGCCCCCGCCCCTCTTCTTACCAGAAAGATGTTTGTTTCTGTTGGCGCGATGCGTGGAGAAACCAGCTGGCTGCACCGACTCCGATAGCATCTCTCCAGTGAGCCATGTTTCAGTGAAGCAAAGAACGTTACAGTCTCTGATGTCCCTCTGGAATGCTACCCTTGCTCGGATTTTATCAACCTTGTTGTCAAGAGACTGGACATTGGCGAGAAGCATGCTAGGGAGTGGTGCACGATGTGCCCGTCTCCGGAGTCTGACCAGAAGACCGCCTCGTTTCCCTCTTTTACGAAGTCGCCGGCTGGGTCGCCGGCTGGGATCCATTCCGTTGTCCTGGGTGAAAGGCAGAACACAGGATCCGCTTCGCGAAAGTCATATTCTTGGTCGTACTGATGGTGAGTTGACACTGCTCTTATATTCAGTAGTTCTTCTCAACTGTATGTAATGAAACCTAAGATGACCTGGGGTACTAATGTAAGAAATAACACGTAAAAAAAACAAAAAACTGCATAGTTTCCTAGGAATGCGAAGCGAGGCGGCCAGCAAATCTGATTGACCTTTAGCCATGTATTCATACATTTTGTGAAAGTGTGATAGGTGGTGCAGTTATGTGTGTCTGATGGCAGTGTATTCCAGACATGGGAAATTCTCACAGAGAAAGCGGATTTACTAAAGGTGCTTTTCCTTAAGGGAACTATACAGTTACCTCTCATGGCAGACCTTGTGGATCTGCTGCCATATGTTTTGGTTTTCTGTTAACAAAAATACTGAGTGGAGGGGGAGCCAGGCCATTTAGGATATTGAATACAAAACATGCGTCTGTGTATTGCACAAGATTTTTCCAACTCAGGAGCTCATGCTTTCTGAGGATGTAACAGTGATGATGGCTATTGAGCTTCCTATCAAGCACTTTGAGAGCCTGTTTGTAGACAGACTGAATAGGTTTTAATTTTATACAGCAAGCTTGGGCCCAACTAGTCAAGTAGTATGTTAAGTGGGAGAGTATCATAGATTTGAAGTACAGTTTTGCTACCTCTGTCGTCAAACAATTTCGTATAAATTGGAAATCAGTAAATCAGTCCCTCGACTTCTTGGCACTGACTGAAACATGGATCACCACAGATAACACTGCTACTCCTACTGCTCACTCTTCGTCCGCCCACGTGTTCTCGCACACCCCGAGAGCTTCTGGTCAGCGGGGTGGTGGCACCGGGATCCTCATCTCTCCCAAGTGGTCATTCTCTCTTTCTCCCCTTACCCATCTGTCTATCGCCTCCTTTGAATTCCATGCTGTCACAGTTACCAGCCCTTTCAAGCTTAACATCCTTATCATTTATCGCCCTCCAGGTTCCCTCGGAGAGTTCATCAATGAGCTTGATGCCTTGATAAGCTCCTTTCCTGAGGACGGCTCACCTCTCACAGTCCTGGGCGACTTTAACCTCCCCACGTCTACCTTTGACTCATTCCTCTCTGCCTCCTTCTTTCCACTCCTCTCCTCTTTTGACCTCACCCTCTCACCTTCCCCCCCTACTCACAAGGCAGGCAATACGCTCGACCTCATCTTTACTAGATGCTTCTTCCACTAACCTCATTGCAACTCCCCTCCAAGTCTCCGACCACTACCTTGTATCCTTTTCCCTCTCGCTCTCATCCAACACTTCCCACACTGCCCCTACTCGGGTGGTATCGCGCCGTCCCAACCTTCGCTCTCTCTCCCCCGCTACTCTCTCCTCTTCCATCCTATCATCTCTTCCCTCTGCTCATACCTTCTCCAACCTATCTCCTGATTCTGCCTCCTCAACACTCCTCTCTTCCCTTTCTGCATCCTTTGACTCTCTATGTCCCCTATCCTCCAGGCCGGCTCGGTCCTCCCCTCCCGCTCCGTGGCTCGATGACTCATTGCGAGCTCACAGAACAGAGCTCCGGGCAGCCGAGCGGAAATGGAGGAAAACTCGCCTCCCTGCGGACCTGGCATCCTTTCACTCCCTCCTCTCTACATTTTCCTCCTCTGTCTCTGCTGCTAAAGCCACTTTCTACCACTCTAAATTCCAAGCATCTGCCTCTAACCCTAGGAAGCTCTTTGCCACCTTCTCCTCCCTCCTGAATCCTCCTCCCCCTCCCCCCTCCTCCCTCTCTGCAGATGACTTCGTCAACCATTTTGAAAAGAAGGTCGACGACATCCGATCCTCGTTTGCTAAGTCAAACGACACCGCTGGTTCTGCTCACACTGCCCTACCCTGTGCTCTGACCTCTTTCTCCCCTCTCTCTCCAGATGAAATCTCGCTTCTTGTGACGGCCGGCCGCCCAACAACCTGCCCGCTTGACCCTATCCTCCTCTCTTCTCCAGACCATTTCCGGAGACCTTCTCCATTACCTCACCTCGCTCATCAACTCATCCCTGACCGCTGGCTACGTCCCTTCCGTCTTCAAGAGAGCGAGATTTGCACCCCTTCTGAAAAAACCTACACTCGATCCCTCCGATGTCAACAACTACAGACCAGTATCCCTTCTTTCTTTTCTCTCCAAAACTCTTGAACGTGCCGTCCTTGGCCAGCTCTCCCGCTATCTCTCTCAGAATGACCTTCTTGATCCAAATCAGTCAGGTTTCAAGACTAGTCATTCAACTGAGACTGCTCTTCTCTGTATCACGGAGGCGCTCCGCACTGCTAAAGCTAACTCTCTCTCCTCTGCTCTCATCCTTCTAGACCTATCGGCTGCCTTCGATACTGTGAACCATCAGATCCTCCTCTCCACCCTCTCCGAGTTGGGCATCTCCGGCGCGGCCCACGCTTGGATTGCGTCCTACCTGACAGGTCGCTCCTACCAGGTGGCGTGGCGAGAATCTGTCTCCTCGCCACGCGCTCTCACCACTGGTGTCCCCCAGGGCTCTGTTCTAGGCCCTCTCCTATTCTCGCTATACACCAAGTCACTTGGCTCTGTCATAACCTCACATGGTCTCTCCTATCATTGCTATGCAGACGACACACAATTAATCTTCTCCTTTCCCCC
This sequence comes from Oncorhynchus masou masou, assembly GCF_036934945.1. NCBI lineage: Eukaryota > Metazoa > Chordata > Actinopteri > Salmoniformes > Salmonidae > Oncorhynchus > Oncorhynchus masou. Next base: position 28,417,202 of record NC_088242.1, read on the forward strand.
TTCTGATGACCAGGTGGCGAATCGCATCTCTGCATGTCTGGCAGACATATCAGTGTGGATGACGGATCACCACCTCAAGCTGAACCTCGGCAAGACGGAGCTGCTGTTCCTCCCGGGGAAGGACTGCCCGTTCCATGATCTCGCCATCACGGTTGACAACTCCATTGTGTCCTCCTCCCAGAGCGCTAAGAACCTTGGCGTGATCCTGGACAACACCCTGTCGTTCTCAACCAACATCATGGCGGTGGCCCGTTCCTGTAGGTTCATGCTCTACAACATCCGCAGAGTACGACCCTGCCTCACACAGGAAGCGGCGCAGGTCCTAATCCAGGCACTTGTCATCTCCCGTCTGGATTACTGCAACTCGCTGTTGGCTGGGCTCCCTGCCTGTGCCATTAAACCCCTACAACTCATCCAGAACGCCGCAGCCCGTCTGGTGTTCAACCTTCCCAAGTTCTCTCACGTCACCCCGCTCCTCCGCTCTCTCCACTGGCTTCCAGTTGAAGCTCGCATCCGCTACAAGACCATGGTGCTTGCCTACGGAGCTGTGAGGGGAACGGCACCGCAGTACCTCCAGGCTCTGATCAGGCCCTACACCCATGCAAGGGCACTGCGTTCATCCACCTCTGGCCTGCTCGCCTCCCTACCACTGAGGAAGTACAGTTCCCGCTCAGCCCAGTCAAAACTGTTCGCTGCTCTGGCCCCCAATGGTGGAACAAACTCCCTCACGACGCCAGGACAGCGGAGTCAATCACCACCTTCCGGAGACACCTGAAACCCCACCTCTTCAAGGAATACCTAGGATAGGATAAGTAATCCTTCTCACCCCCCTTAATGATTTAGATGCACTATTGTAAAATGGCTGTTCCACTGGATGTCAGAAGGTGAATTCACCAATTTGTAAGTCGCTCTGGATAAGAGCGTCTGCTAAATGACTTAAATGTAATGTAAATGTTTCTGCATCCTTTGACTCTCTATGTCCCCTATCCTCCAGGCCGGCTCGGTCCTCCCCTCCCGCTCCGTGGCTCGACGACTCATTGCGAGCTCACAGAACAGGGCTCCGGGCAGCCGAGCGGAAATGGAGGAAAACTCGCCTCCCTGCGGACCTGGCATCCTTTCACTCCCTCCTCTCTACATTTTCCTCCTCTGTCTCTGCTGCTAAAGCCACTTTCTACCACTCTAAATTCCAAGCATCTGCCTCTAACCCTAGGAAGCTCTTTGCCACCTTCTCCTCCCTCCTGAATCCTCCTCCCCCTCCCCCCCTCCTCCCTCTCTGCAGATGACTTCGTCAACCATTTTGAAAAGAAGGTCGACGACATCCGATCCTCGTTTGCTAAGTCAAACGACACCGCTGGTTCTGCTCACACTGCCCTACCCTGTGCTCTGACCTCTTTCTCCCCTCTCTCTCCAGATGAAATCTCGCTTCTTGTGACGGCCGGCCGCCCAACAACCTGCCCGCTTGACCCTATCCCCTCCTCTCTTCTCCAGACCATTTCTGGAGACCTTCTCCCTTACCTCACCTCGCTCATCAACTCATCCCTGACCGCTGGCTACGTCCCTTCCGTCTTCAAGAGAGCGAGAGTTGCACCCCTTCTGGAAAAACCTACACTCGATCCCTCCGATGTCAACAACTACAGACCAGTATCCCTTCTTTCTTTTCTCTCCAAAACTCTTGAACGTGCCGTCCTTGGCCAGCTCTCCCGCTATCTCTCTCAGAATGACCTTCTTGATCCAAATCAGTCAGGTTTCAAGACTAGTCATTCAACTGAGACTGCTCTTCTCTGTATCACGGAGGCGCTCCGCACTGCTAAAGCTAACTCTCTCTCCTCTGCTCTCATCCTTCTAGACCTATCGGCTGCATTCGATACTGTGAACCATCAGATCCTCCTCTCCACCCTCTCCGAGTTGGGCATCTCCGACGCGGCCCACGCTTGATTGCGTCCTACCTGACAGGTCGCTCCTACCAGGTGGCGTGGCGAGAATCTGTCTCCTCGCCACGCGCTCTCACCACTGGTGTCCCCCAGGGCTCTGTTCTAGGCCCTCTCCTATTCTCGCTATACACCAAGTCACTTGGCTCTGTCATAACCTCACATGGTCTCTCCTATCATTGCTATGCAGACAACACACAATTAATCTTCTCCTTTCCCCCTTCTGATGACCAGGTGGCGAATCGCATCTCTGCATGTCTGGCAGACATATCAGTGTGGATGACGGATCACCACCTCAAGCTGAACCTCGGCAAGACGGAGCTGCTCTTACTCCCGGGGAAGGACTGCCCGTTCCATGATCTCGCCATCACGGTTGACAACTCCATTGTGTCCTCCTCCCAGAGCGCTAAGAACCTTGGCGTGATCCTGGACAACACCCTGTCGTTCTCAACTAACATCAAGGCGGTGGCCCGTTCCTGTAGGTTCATGCTCTACAACATCCGCAGAGTACGACCCTGCCTCACACAGGAAGCGGCGCAGGTCCTAATCCAGGCACTTGTCATCTCCCGTCTCGATTACTGCAACTCGCTGTTGGCTGGGCTCCCTGCCTGTGCCATTAAACCCCTACAACTCATCCAGAACGCCGCAGCCCGTCTGGTGTTCAACCTTCCCAAGTTCTCTCACGTCACCCCGCTCCTCCGCTCTCTCCACTGGCTTCCAGTTGAAGCTCGCATCCGCTACAAGACCATGGTGCTTGCCTACGGAGCTGTGAGGGGAACGGCACCGCAGTACCTCCAGGCTCTGATCAGGCCCTACACCCAAACAAGGGCACTGCGTTCATCCACCTCTGGCCTGCTCGCCTCCCTACCACTGAGGAAGTACAGTTCCCGCTCAGCCCAGTCAAAACTGTTCGCTGCTCTGGCCCCCCAATAGTGGAACAAACTCCCTCACGACGCCAGGACAGCGGAGTCAATCACCACCTTCCGGAGACACCTGAAACCCCACCTCTTCAAGGAATACCTAGGATAGGATAAAGTAATCCTTTTCACCCCCCTTAAATGATTTAGATGCACTATTGTAAAGTGGCTGTTCCACTGGATGTCATAAGGTGAATTCACGAATTTGTAAGTCGCTCTGGATAAGAGCGTCTGCCAAATGACTTAAATGTAATGTAAATGGAAATTAACTAGGTTAAATTTGGTTGAATCTGAATTACCTTTTTCACATGCTTTTTAAAAGAGAGGTTGGAATCAAGTATGATGCCAAGGTACTTAAAATCAGATACCACCTGGAGCTTCTCCCCTGACACATAGACATCTGGTTCAGTAGCATCTGTTGCCCTCTTTGTGAAGAACATGCAAACAGTTTTTTTTCACATTTAGATGCAGACAAGAGTCACTGAGCCACTTTGTAACCTGGACCATTACAGTAGTGAGTTCTTGTGAGTTCTTATTACAGGTCGTAGAAACATTTCAAACTAAGTATAGAATCAATCTTTAGGATGTTATTATCATAAATCTTCAATAAGGTTCCAACCGGAGAATTCCATTGTCTGTAAAAAGCACTGGAACGCAGGTCGCTATCATGTGAAATGCGTGTGACTAGGACCTGGCGCTCTGCCAGACCACTGACTCAAAGAGCTCTCATCCGGCCCCACATCACAGTAGAAGCCTCATTCAAGTTTCTAAAGACGGTTGACATCTAGTGGAAGCATTAGGAAGTGCAACATAACCAATATCCCACTGTGTATTCAATTGGGGCAGGGTTGAAAATCGACCAACCTCAGATTTCCCACTTCCTGTTTGGATTTCTTCAGGTTTTTGCCTGCCATATAAGTTCTGTTATACTCACAGACATCATTCAAACAGTTTTAGAAACGTCAGAGTGTTTTCTATCCAATACTAATAATAATATGCATATATTAACAACTGGGACTGAGGAGCAGGCCGTTTACTCTGGGCACCTCTGTGCACCTTTCATCCAAACTACTCAATACTGCCCCTGCAGTGTTATCAGTACCACCTATGACTGTTGCTAGTGACAGAGACATGGCAGTTGCATTAATTAATTTTCAGTCCTGTGGCCTTCATCAAGTGAGATCCTAAGTGAATATGTTGTGATAAAAATCTAATTCTTTAAGACAAGACAATACATATTTCAAATGGTCTTCTTTTGATGAACTGGTTCTCCCTAATACAGTGGCCTGAAACTCATAGTTTAAAGCCCACGTCAGACCTGAAGTCACATTATGCTGGATGTAAAGTGAAGTTTAACTCCTATTGGAATACAGCCAGACTGCCAGGGTTTGGAAACTAAGAGACTACCTTGAAAACCTAAACTGGAGGAACCATTTGAGTAACGGGTGCAATAAGTCAACTAACAGATTAGAATAGAAACATGTATGTTATTTATATTTGAGTAGCATAATATCCATTTATCAATCATTGTACATGCAAAAACATAGATATTGAAATAAATAATTCTGGGAAAAAGGATAATGATGGGTGTGGTTTTGGTTCAACTCTGGTTATTAACACCAATACTGAGCCGTTTTCTAAATTGCATACTCCTCGTGTCGTTGCTCCTCTCTCCTCAAAACACATTGGAGGAGAAGGTCAGAGGGGCGGGACGTCTGGCTTTCTCAACCAATGGGTTTTGAGAAGGAGGCGAGGAGAGAGGACGTGACGATTATAGAATTGAATGTATTGGGAAAACTTGTCATTTAGTAGAAAGCGTTCCGCAATGTAGTAAACGGTCAAGCAAACTGAATGCACCCCTGTTCTCCTGTGGAGAAATATACAAATGTCAGTGTTTGTAGCAGGCACTTTCAGCCAGAGGATTACAAAACAGACATGAAGTCTCAACTGATGGTATCGTAGTCTACACTGCTATCTGCCCAGCAGCTAGCTAACATCTACTAGCACTGTAGAAACTATTACACTCAACTGAACGACTCGATTAGTGTAGTGTTAGCTAGCTACATAGCTGTCTTTGCTGTCTTCGTATCCAAGATAATTGTGTAGTTTAGAGTGTGTAGACTTAGAGTGATTATCTTAATTTACCGAGGTTAGCTAGCCAGCTATTTGTCGTCCTTAACGTAGGAGATACTGCTAGCTAGCTAGCCAACAGCTAGCCAACGTCTACTGAATAGAACTTCAACAACCCGGTCAACATTCCGCTTCGCTCCACAGGTAGTATCACATTTTCATTTCACTTCATTACAGTACAACGGTTTGATTTGTTTGATCGTAGCTAGCTAGCTACATAGCCGTCTTTGTATCTAAGACAATTGTGTAGTCTAGAGCGATTTTCTAGGTTAGCTAGCCAGCTATTGTGGTTCTTTTAACGTAACGTAACGTAATCAACACTGCTTGCTAGCCAGCTAGCCCCCGAATAGCAGCACTGTAGAAACTATTACACTCGACGGAACGACTTGATTAGTGTAGTGTCAACAACGCAGCCACTGCCAGCTAGCCTACTCCAGCAGTACTGTATCATTTCAATCATTTTAGTCAATAAGATTCTTGCTACGTAAGCTTAACTTTCTGAACATTCGAGACGTGTAGTCCACTTGTCATTCCAATCTCCTTTGCATTAGCGTAGCCTCTTCTGTAGCCTGTCAACTATGTGTCTATCTATCCCTGTTCTCTCCTCTCTGCACAGACCATACAAACGCTCCACACCGCGTGGCCACGGCCACCCTAATCTGGTGGCCCAGCGCGCACGACCCACGTGGAGTTCCAGGTCTCCGGTAGCCTCTGGAACTGCCGATCTGCGGCCAACAAGGCAGACTTCATCTCAGCCTATGCCTCCCTCCAGTCCCTCGACTTCTTGGCACTGACGGAAACATGGATCACCACAGACAACACTGCTACTCCTACTGCTCTCTCTTCGTCCGCCCACGTGTTCTCGCACACCCCGAGAGCTTCTGGTCAGCGGGGTGGTGGCACCGGGATCCTCATCTCTCCCAAGTGGTCATTCTCTCTTTCTCCCCTTACCCATTTGTCTATCGCCTCCTTTGAATTCCATGCTGTCACAGTTACCAGCCCTTTCAAGCTTAACATCCTTATCATTTATCGCCCTCCAGGTTCCCTCGGAGAGTTCATCAATGAGCTTGATGCCTTGATAAGCTCCTTTCCTGAGGACGCCTCACCTCTCACAGTCCTGGGCGACTTTAACCTCCCCACGTCTACCTGTGACTCATTCCTCTCTGCCTCCTTCTTTCCACTCCTCTCCTCTTTTGACCTCACCCTCTCACCTTCCCCCCTACTCACAAGGCAGGCAATACGCTCGACCTCATCTTTACTAGATGCTGTTCTTCCACTAACCTCATTGCAACTCCCCTCCAAGTCTCCGACCACTACCTTGTATCCTTTTCCCTCTCGCTCTCATCCAACACTTCCCACACTGCCCCTACTCGGATGGTATCGCGCCGTCCCAACCTTCGCTCTCTCTACCCCGCTACTCTCTCCTCTTCCATCCTATCATCTCTTCCCTCTGCTCATACCTTCTCCAACCTATCTCCTGATTCTGCCTCCTCAACCCTCCTCTCTTCCCTTTCTGCATCCTTTGACTCTCTATGTCCCCTATCCTCCAGGCCGGCTCGGTCCCCCCTCCCGCTCCGTGGCTCGACGACTCATTGCGAGCTCACAGAACAGTGCTCCGGGCAGCCGAGCGGAAATGGAGGAATGCTGTCCGCCTCCCTGCGGACCTGGCATCCTTTCACTCCCTCCTCTCTACATTTCCTCCTCTGTCTCTGCTGCTAAAGCCACTTTCTACCACTCTAAATTCCAAGCATCTGCCTCTAACCCTAGGAAGCTCTTTGCCACCTTCTCCTCCCTCCTGAATCCTCCTCCCCCTCCCCCTCCTCCCTCTCTGCAGATGACTTCGTCAACCATTTTGAAAAGAAGGTCGACGACATCCGATCCTCGTTTGCTAAGTCAAACGACACCGCTGGTTCTGCTCACACTGCCCTACCCTGTGCTCTGACCCCCTCTCTCTCCAGATGAAATCTCGCTTCTTGTGACGGCCGGCCGCCCAACAACCTGCCCGCTTGACCCTATCCCCTCCTCTCTTCTCCAGACCATTTCCGGAGACCTTCTCCCTTACCTCACCTCGCTCATCAACTCATCCCTGACCGCTGGCTACGTCCCTTCCGTCTTCAAGAGAGCGAGAGTTGCACCCCTTCTGAAAAAACCTACACTCGATCCCTCCGATGTCAACAACTACAGACCAGTATCCCTTCTTTCTTTTCTCTCCAAAACTCTTGAACGTGCCGTCCTTGGCCAGCTCTCCCGCTATCTCTCTCAGAATGACCTTCTTGATCCAAATCAGTCAGGTTTCAAGACTAGTCATTCAACTGAGACTGCTCTTCTCTGTATCACGGAGGCGCTCCGCACTGCTAAAGCTAACTCTCTCCTCTGCTCTCATCCTTCTAGACCTATCGGCTGCCTTCGATACTGTGAACCATCAGATCCTCCTCTCCACCCTCTCCGAGTTGGGCATCTCCGGCGCGGCCCACGCTTGGATTGCGTCCTACCTGACAGGTCGCTCCTACCAGGTGGCGTGGCGAGAATCTGTCTCCTCGCCACGCGCTCTCACTACTGGGGTCCCCCAGGGCTCTGTTCTAGGCCCTCTCCTATTCTCGCTATACACCAAGTCACTTGGCTCTGTCATAACCTCACATGGTCTCTCCTATCATTGCTATGCAGACGACACACAATTAATCTTCTCCTTTCCCCTTCTGATGACCAGGTGGCGAATCGCATCTCTGCATGTCTGGCAGACATATCAGTGTGGATGACGGATCACCACCTCAAGCTGAACCTCGACAAGACGGAGCTGCTCCTCCTCCCGGGGAAGGACTGCCCGTTCCATGATCTCGCCATCACGGTTGACAACTCCATTGTGTCCTCCTCCCAGAGCGCTAAGAACCTTGGCGTGATCCTGGACAACACCCTGTCGTTCTCAACTAACATCAAGGCGGTGGCCCGTTCCTGTAGGTTCATGCTCTACAACATAGAGTACGACCCTGCCTCACACAGGAAGCGGCACAGGTCCTAATCCAGGCACTTGTCATCTCCCGTCTGGATTACTGCAACTCGCTGTTGGCTGGGCTCCCTGCCTGTGCCATTAAACCCCTACAACTCATCCAGAACGCCGCAGCCCGTCTGGTGTTCAACCTTCCCAAGTTCTCTCACGTCACCCCGCTCCTCCGCTCTCTCCACTGGCTTCCAGTTGAAGCTCGCATCCGCTACAAGACCATGGTGCTTGCCTACGGAGCTGTGAGGGGAACGGCACCCCAGTACCTCCAGGCTCTGATCAGGCCCTACACCCAAACAAGGGCACTGCGTTCATCCACCTCTGGCCTGCTCGCCTCCCTACCACTGAGGAAGTACAGTTCCCGCTCAGCCCAGTCAAAATTGTTCGCTGCTCTGGCCCCCCAATGGTGGAACAAACTCCCTCACGACGCCAGGACAGCGGAGTCAATCACCACCTTCCGGAGACACCTGAAACCCCACCTCTTCAAGGAATACCTAGGATAGGATAAAGTAATCCTTCTCACCCCCCCTTAAATGATTTAGATGCACTATTGTAAAGTGGCTGTTCCACTGGATGTCAGAAGGTGAATTCACCAATTTGTAAGTCGCTCTGGATAAGAGCGTCTGCTAAATGACTTAAATGTAAATGTAAATGTATTGCCAGGTCATTGGAAAGTGAAGCTATTCCATTGATTTTCCTCTTCAGTTAAAAGAGGATAGCATCCTATCAGCTGATTATTATTCTTCTTCGTTGGTGTTTTAGGACAGACTTACACTGGAAACGGTGTATTGCCGCCCACTACTTAATGAGGGGGGAAAACTTGGGGGAAATCCAAAACGGATTAACCCCCTTTTAAACGTCATACCCGACCAATAAAATTTTATTTTGATAAAATGGTGTTTGATTAAAAAAATTATATAGCCTTTTTTACAAGTGTACTGACAAGTGACTAAATGATTCTAGCTTCATTGGATCAATTCATTGTGATATTCATGAAATCTATTAAGGTAACCTAGCTACAATCTTATTGCTAAAACAAATGATGCAGGGAGTCGGTGTATCATTTATATGTTCATTTGTAGGCAAGTAAACATGTTTTAATAAAATAGTAGTTTTTTTGTCAATATAGCAAATAAGTACACATGGCTTGTATTCAAGACAACGTTTATTTGCTCTGGAGACCGTGGTCAGTTTACACAGCAGTATAAAGGAACAGTTATGGCAATGTATGATATACAGTACCAATCGAAAGATTGGACACATCTACTAATTCAAGGGTTTCTTTATTTTTACTATTTTATACATTGTAGAATAATAGTGAAGACATCAAAACTATGAAATAGCACATATGGAATCAGGTAGTAACCAAAAAAGTGTTAAACAAATCAAACTATATTTAATATTTTAGATTCTTCAAAGGAGCCATCTGTTGTCTTGATGACAGCTTTGCACACTCTTGGCATTCTCTCAACCAGCTTCACCTGGAATGCTTGTCCAACAGTCTTGAAGGAGTTCCCACATACTGTATGCTGAGCACTTGTTGGCTGCGTTTCCTTCACTCTGCAGTCCAACTCATCCCAAACCATCTCCATTGGGTTGAGGTCAGGTGATTGTGGAGGCCAGGTCATCTGATGCAGCACTCCATCACTCTCCTTTGTGGTCAAATAGCTCTTACACAGCCTGAAGGTGTGTTGGTCATTGTCCTGTTGAAAAACAAATGCTAGTCCCACTAAGCATGAACCAGATGGGATGACGTATCGCTGCAGAATGCTGTGGTAAGCATGCTGGTTAAGTGTGCATTGAATTCTAATTAAATCACCAATAGTGTCACCAGCAAAGAACCCCTACACCATCACATCTCCTCCTCCATTCTTCACGGTGGGAACCACACATGCGGAGATCATCCATTCACCTACTCTGCATCTCACAAAGACACGGAGGTTAGAACCAAAAATGTCAAATATAGACTCATCTGACCAAAGGACAGATTTCCACCAGTCTAATGTCCATTGCTCATGTTTCTTGGCCCAAGCAAGTCTCTTATTCTTATTGGTGTCCTTTAGTAGTAGTTTCTTTGCAGCAATTCAACCATGAAGGCCTGATTCATGCAGTCTCCTCTGAACAGTTGATGTTGAGATGTGTCTGTTACTTGAACTCTGTGAAGCATTTATTTGGGCTGCAATTTCTGAGGCTGATAACTCGAATGAATTTATCCTCTGCAGCAGAGGTAACTCTGGGTCTTCCTTTCCTGTGGCGGTCCTCATGAGAGCCAGTTTCATCATAGTGTTTGATGTTTCTTTGCAACTGCACTTGAAGAAACGTTCAAAATTATTGACATTTTCCACATTGACTGACCTTCATGTCTTAAAGTAATGATGGACCATCTTTTCTCATTGCTTATTTGAGCTGTTCTTGCCATAATATGGACTGGTCTTTGACCAAATAGGGCTATCTTCTGTATACCAACCCTACATTGTCACAAAACAACTGATGAGCTCAAACGCATTAAGGAATGAAATTCCACAAATTAACTTTTAAGAAGGCACACCTGTTAATTGAAATGCATTCCACCTCATGAAGTTGGTTGAGAGAATGCCAAAAGTGCAAAGCTGTCATCAAGTTGAATGGTGGAGTCTCAAATATATTTTGATTTGACTTTTTTGGATACTACATGATGGGTTATTTCATAGTACCGATGTCTTCACTACAATGTAGAAAATAGTAAAAATAAAGAAAAACCCTTGAATGAGTAGATGTGTCCAAACTTTTGAATGGTACTGTATTTCTATAGCAGAAGAAAAATATACTACTAACACGTATAATAAGGACTACAGTTCTACAAAGGGAATACTTGCATGTGGTGTGTTTGGATGGTGCTGTGAGGTGTTCAGAGTCACTAACTTCTTTGTATCCAAGCAGTATTATCTGTGAGAGTAAGACAAAAGCTCTATTAGACATTCATGCGCAATCGTTGTGTACTGCCTGTATTCCTACTGCAGCAGCATGGTGTAGAATATGAGACATCAGACACACGTTAGCCAGCTAGCTACAACGCACGGGTATAGTTACTCAAAGACTTATTTGAGTCATAAAGCCAAAGTCATTCCTTTACTCTTTGTCATCATCATCAAAACATTTCTCCAGTTTTATTCCTAATGAGATGCTTTGAGGATAGCTAGGCTAGTTAGCTAGCTAGCTATAAAGTTAAACTACAGTACATTTTAGGTACACCTGGCTAGCTTGGCTTGTAATGGTACTAGCAAGCCCCGTTATGGTTTAATCGATAACAAAATTGTACTGTACTGAACAATACTGTCTCATGTTAAAAGAGAGCTTATATTGCTAGCTAGCTACTGACAGCAAAACAACTTACTTGTTTGTAATTTTCCCTCCTGATCCAGTTGGTCTAGGACGTTCTGAAGAGCCCGACTTCGAGGGTGGGAACACAATTGGACAAAGAAGTAGCGCTTCCATCAGGGTGTAGTTTTTGCAAAGCCAGGGAAAATTAGTCAACCTAAATATCCTGCAATATCCTGGCAGACAGGAAAATCGCTGAGACAAGTCCAATGGCTCTATTGAACAAGGACTACAATGTCTACTCGCTGCTAGCGTGCTCGCGTAATCGAAAAACATAAAGGCCACAACAATTGCTACAAAACATGACTCCATTTTTAGATCAGACAGCAGGCTAAATCCACCGATGACGTCATTGGTTGAACTCTCCCAGCGCAAAAATTGAAAAATACAGCTATAGTGCATAATCATGTCTGAATTCATAATTACAGTTGAAGTCAGAAATATACATACACCTTAGCCAAATACGTTTAAACTCAGATTTTTACAATTCCTGACATTTAATCCTAGTAACAATTCCCTGTCTTAGGTCAGTTAGGATCACCACTTTTTTTAAGAATGAGAAATTAGTAGTAGAGAGAATGATTTCTTTCAGCTTTTATTTCTTTCATCACATTCCCAGTGGGTCAGAAGTTTACATACACACAGTATTTGGTAGCATTGCCTTTAAATTGTTTAACTTGGGTCAAACGTTTCGGGTAGCCTTCCACAAGCTTCCCACAATAAGTTGGTTGAAATTTGGCCCATTCCTCCTGACAGAGCTGGTGTAACTGATGTTTGTAGGCCTCCTTGCTCGCGCACGCTTTTTCAGTTCTGCCCACCAATTTTCTATGGGATTGAGGTTTGTGATGGGCTTTGTGATGGCCACTCCAATACCTTGACTTTGTTGTCTTTAAGCCATTTTGCCACAACTTTGGAAGTATGCTTGGGGTTTCAGGTTATGTCGATATAGGACTTATTTTACTGTGGATATAGATACTTTTGTACCTGTTTCCTCCAGCATCATCACAAGGTCCTTTGCAGTGGTTCTGGGATTGATTTGCACTTTTCGCACCAATGTACGTTAATTTCTAGGACACAGAACACGTCTCCTTCCTGAGCGGTATGACGACTGCTTGGTCCCATGGTGTTTATACTTGCGTACTATTGTTTGTACAGATGAACGTGGTACATTCAGGCATTTGGAAATTGCTCTCAAGGATGAACCAGACTTGTGGAGGTCTACAATGTTTGGCTGATTTCTTTTGATTTTCCCATGATGTTAAGCAAAGAGGCACTGAGTTTGAAGGTAGGCCTTGAAATACATCCCAAGGTACACCTCCAATTGACTGAAATTATGTAATTTACCCTATCAGAAGCTTCTAAAGCCATGACATCATTTTCTGGAATTTTCCAAGCTGTTTAAAGGCACAGTCAACTTAGTAAACTTCTGAACCACTGGAATTGTGATACAGTGAAATAATCTCAAGGTCCTAAATGATATCATAACCGTCATCGTTAAAAGACAATACTGTGCATCCGTATTCATCGACAAGGCCAAGGCCTGTCAATCACCGCATTCTTATTGGCAGACTCAACAGTCTTGGTTTCTCAAATGACTGCCTCGCCTGGTTCACAAACTACTTCTCAGCCAGAGTTCAATGTGTCAAATCGGAGGGTCTGTTGTCTGGACCTCTGGCAGTCTCTATGGAGGTGCCACAGGGTTCAATTCTCGGGCCGACTCTTCTCTGTATACATCAATGATGTCACTCTTGCTGCTGGTGATTCTCTGATCCACCTCTACGCAGATGACACCATTTTGTATACTTCTGGCCCTTCTTTGGATACTGTGTGAACTAACCTCCAGACGAGCTTCAATGCCAGTAAAACGAAATGCATGCTCTTCAACCGATCACTGCCCGCACCTGCCCGCACTTCTAGCATCACTACTCTGGACGAATCTGACTTAGAATATGTGGACAACTACAAATACCTAGGTGTCTGGTTAGACTGTAAACTCTCCTTCCAGACTGACATTAAGCATTTCCAATCCAAAAGGAAATCTAGAATTGGCTTCCTATTTCACAACAAAGCATCCTTCACTCATGCTGCCAAACATACCCTTGTAAAACTGACTATCCTACCGATCCTCGACTTCGGCGATGTCATTAACAAAATAGCCTTAAACACTCTACTCAGAAAATTGGATGCAGTATATCACAGTGCCATCCGTTTTGTCACCAAAGCCCCATATACTACCCACCACTGCGACCTGTATGCTCTCATTGGGTGGCCCTCGCTTCATATTGGTTGCCAAACCCACTGGCTCTAGGTCATTTATAAGTCTTTGCTTGATAAAGCCCTGCCTTATCCCAGCACACTGGTCTCCATAGCAGCACCCACCCGTAGCACGTGCTCCAGCAGGTATATTTCACTTGTCACCTCCAAAAGCCAATTCCTACTTTGGCTGCCTTTCCTTCCAGTTCTTTGCTGCCAATGACTGGAACGAATTGCAAAAATCACTGAAGCTGGAGACTCATATCTGCCTCACTAACTTTAAGCATCAGCTGTCAGGGCAGCTTATAGATCATTGCACCTGTATATAGCCCATCTGCCCATCCAACTACCTCATCCCCATATTGTTATTTTTTTGTCCTTTGATGTTCTAGCAGCTTCCCCAAGCTCCAGGCTCTCTCTCTCTCACTCACTCTCTCTCTCTTGCTCTCTCTCTCTCGTTGTCTCTGTCTGTTTCTCTCTAAGTTTCTCTCTTTTTCTATGTCTCTCTCTTCCTCTCTTTCCTTTTCTCTCTGCCTGTTTGTTTTTTTCTGGTATGAGTCCTGCGCTCATAAGCCCGCCACCTGGGGCCCTGCCATCACTCTTTGCCTAGGGAAGAATGTAAACACTCTGCACACACACACACACGCACACACACACGCATGCACGCACTCTATAGAATCCCTTACTGGGGGCGGGGAGGTAGGTTGGACAACTCCTGCTCAGTCTTTCTCACGCCACACTCCCAGCAGCCAGCACAGAACCAAACAGTTTATGTATCCACACAGCAACCTGTTTAACTTCCAACATATCACCTGTCCTGAGTGCTAAACACATTCTAACCCATTTACAGCAAGTGGTAAACAAACTTCAGCGCGCCGGCCCAGGCCTCTCCTCACACAGAGTGCTGTTTACCCCAGCGGTGTCACAACGCTGACACTTTTACATGCCGGTGATGGACCTGAAGAGTGGGGCTGGGGAGACCTGCATGTCTGTAAAACTGGATTCTTGCCTGTTTTGGTTGGTGTCCAGAAAACTTTCACTTTGAGCTTGGGTTTTATGTAAAATGATTAATGGAAATTTAGGTTGCCAGTACAAATTATAACACCATTCATTTGTTTTAGAAAATTGTGATTTTGTACATAATGCGCAATTTTTAAACAATGCACTTTTCATGAATGAGTCTTCGTTATCAGTTTGATTTCATCTTTGTGTACAGTACATTTTGTAATTGTATGGTTGTTGTAAAATGTTAACACAGGTTTACAGTAGGCTACTGAAAGTATTTAGACCCCTTGACTTTTTCCACATATTGTCAGGTTACAGCCTTATTCAAAAATTGATTAAATTGTTTTTTCCTAAAAACAGGTTTTTAGAAATGTTCGCTTTTTTATAAAAAACAAAAAAATGGAAATATCACATTTACATAAGTATTCAGACCTGTTTCTCAGTTCTTTATTGAAGCACCTTTGGCAGATATTACAGTCTTCTTGGGTATGAAGCTACAAGCTTGGCACACCTGTATTTAGGGAGTTTCTCCCATTCTTCTCTGCAGATCCTCTCAAGCTCTGTCAGGTTGGATGGTGAGCATTGCCGCACAGCTATTTTCAGGTCTCTCCAGAAATGTTGGATCAGGTTCAAGTCTGGGCTCTGGTTGGGCCACTCAAGGACATTCAGAAACTTGTCCCGAAGCCACTCCTGCGTTGTCTTGGCTGTGTGCTTAGTGTTGTTGTCCTGTAGGAAGGTGAACCTTAGCCCCAGTCTGAGATCCTGAGTGCTCTGTAGCAGGTATTCATCAAGGATCTCTCTGTACTTTGCTCCGTTCATCTTTGTCTCGATCCTGACTAGTCTCCCTGTCCCTGCTGCTGAAAAACATCCACACAGCATGATGCTGCCACCACCATGCTTCACCGTAGGGATGGTGCCAGGTTTCAGGCCAAAGAGTTCAATCTTGGTTTCATCAGACCAGAAAATCTTGTTTCTCATGGTCTGGGAGTCTTTGGGTTTTTTATTTTTAATAAATGTGCAAACGTTTCTAAAAACCTGTTTTCAATCATTTCTAAAAACCTGTTTTCATTATGGGTTATTGTGTGTAGATTGCTGATGATTTTTTATATTTTTTATCCATTTTAGAATAAGGCTGTAACATAACAACATTTGGAAAAGTCAAGGGGTCTGAATACTTTCTGAAGGCACTGTATGTGGTTGTATTTGCCTGATGTCAGTGTTGTAGGATTCCTCCAATGTACAGAATGTCTCAGAGACCTGCGATCAGGACATTTTTCAGTAGCTCAGGATTATATTTGCTTGTGATGCAGAAAGAAAACACAACAAATCAAATATTCCCCCCAGAAAGAGCTGCCTGTTTCGATTTGTCATTCCCCTTGGTTGAAAAAGCAGAAATCCAATACCTCTGACCCATATTGGATCCATACTGAAGCAGAAGGGTTCGGACATCCATTTTCACAGTGTTATTGCCATGTCGAACACGAGCACAGCTTTATCTGAAAATATATGTATCAATTAGTTCACTCTTACAATTGTCTTAGTACCTCATTGGCCTGCTTTGCTAGCAGATATACTGTTGTTTAGCATATCTGAGTACTTGTTGTTGAAAGGGCCCTGCTGTAATGTATTCCTAAAACTCACCATGTTGGCGTTCTGACTACAAATCAGCTGAAAATGTTTTGGACTAATAGTGAAAAAGACAAAAAAAAGGACACTTCGTAAGAGACTAAAGATACTTGGGAAAGTACTTCTTAGCTATGTATTTTGCCTTTTTATCTATACATGTTGACCTCAAGTAAAAGATCATGGGAATGCACTTAAAATCTACTCCAGACCCGTTTTAAGACACGAGACAACAAAATGGGTCTGGAATCCTTTGTTTAGATTTGCTTCTCCAGTGCTCACGAGAAGCTCTCATGACAATGGGAGAGAATGGTACAGTGATTCCGTGATGCGCAAACATGTCATAAAACCACAACAAAGTAAATACTGCCATCTTCACGGTTCAGGCCAAGTTCACTGTTATGGCTGAGAGTAGACAAAGCTAAAATACTGGCAGAGTCAAAGCCAAGCTCGCAGGAAACAAACCCAGACAGATCATCACTGTAATATCTCTCTTTAATGAGTGAAAAGACACAAATACTTAATTAACTGTCTCCCATTATAAGCTGCTGTGTGCAAACTCTGATCTGGTGAATAAAATGCTCATCAGTATAGTGTGAAAACTAAATGAGACAGTTAAAGCTACCGTCTCAGCTTCCAAAACAATGAAACTAAAGTCGGTCCGAATGGGACTGTAGGACTTGCCAAAGCAGCCATCCTTAACTTTATTGTGAAGCACACATCACAGGCGAGTGACAAACCAGACAGTTCTCTTAGCGGGAGAAGCTTCAGTTCAGTTGGCGAGCGTCTTACTATTATCTGTTTCAAATGGGCACACTTGAACCATCACATTAGCTCCTTGACAGCCTCTTCACTCTCGTCTCGGACCAAGTCCAGCTTCGACACACACACACACACACACACACACACACACACACACACACACACACACACACACACACAGAGGATCCTTGGCATGGGGTAGCAATACCAGGGCTGTCCTAAGGCCATGTCTCCATGAAATTGCTTTTATCACATTTATGTTGTCCTGGACCTGAGAGAATTTCTCTATATATTTTAATTGTCGTCTAAACCCTCTTAAGCTTTTTATTGTTAGTGAAGATAATGCTGACATATGACTGTATCAGAACTTTTTACAGCCACGCTTATGGAACCAAGAGTAAAATAAACTCATTTCAGTTTGATATTTTGTATATCACACAGTCACAAATGATGCCATGGCTGGGTCACAGCAGAGCCTTAATTCTTGCATCTTCATAGTCCCTATACCATAGAGTCACCTGGATGGATTCACTGTCAAATCTGCCCCCTGTATTTATCAGAGCACTAGATCATTCTGTAATGAAAACACAATTACGTACCAGCTGATGTATTACGAAGGTTAGCTCTTCATGTAAACAAACCAGCCATGCGTTTAACTTCCTCCCATTTCACAAAAATGTGACAGGTGTGTCTTCCATCTTAATATACCATACTATCAAATTATGATCTATAGAATGATCAGATGGATGTACAGTCCATCAGAAGAGCAGAACTCGCACCAACGGATACTGTGCATTTATTTCATTGCTGGCTGAATGATCTACCCACACTAACATGGGTTTTTACTACACCCTGCTCTTGTGAAGGTCAGTGACCTCTCTACATTAGTGCAATGTGATGTAATATACTGTAATTGCCTTTTCCTTACACTAGATATCCTTACTCTCAGGAGCGAATTATCTCACAAAGTGGACGTAAGCCTGTTTTAAAATGTAAATAATAGCTGACGTTAGGTTACGGCGGTCAATCAGAAGCATAACTAACTCCTTCAATCCTCAAACTGTGAAGTGCTAGGATAAATAGGATAAATAGTTGTGGGTTGATGTGGTGAGGCCAGGCATATGGCATTCTCCAGGTGTTTTATAGCATGACCTGCGTGATTATGTTCATGTGCCTAGCACCTGAGAAATACTAGATGTGCACATAAATAACTAACCCTGGCCGTCCACATCCTAATCCTAGCCTCAACTCTTATCCCAACCTTAGCTTCATGTCCACACCTCGACTCAACCCTGACCCTAACCATAACAACCCCCTGATATTTTGTTCTCTTACAGTTATGGAAGGCCCAGTAGCAAAACAAAGGACACTGTGACTCTGTGACAAACAAAGCTGGCCCCACAGAGCTATAGTAGGGCTTTAATATTAAACTAGAAGCGAGTTAACCCCGGCAGACTGGCACCTCAGGCCATCCCCACATTGACAGTCCTACAAAGAACCATTGATCAGTGGGGACTGGGAGAATTGTCTACATAGGCTGAGTCATATCTTCCACCACCTATCTTATCTTCCTCTACGTAATGTTTCCCTTTTATTACAGGTGTTTATACCTTTCCTCTTGTTCCTCGTTACAAAGGTTCCCTTTTCTCTTCCATAACGCTATTTCCCTATTATGTCAAAATGTAAACAATGCGGTAAATAATGGTGTCAACAACACTAGACTCAACCACCCTCATATAGCACATTATTTACACTGTGATGTCATAGTGAAATAAGTTTAGCAATTGATTAGCTTTTCTCTTTCTTTCTAAATGTCTAAGGAATGTAGTTTACTTCCAAACATAGTTTAAACCCCCCCTCTCTCGTTGTTTATAAAGTGCTATTTATTGTTACTTATACATGAGTACACTTAGGAAAAGTTTGATTTGATTTTACAGTAATATATTTTTTGGGGCTGCACCATCTGCACAAGGAATGAACAGTAGTACAACATGTTTCTCTGGCTTATGATCCATCCTGTGTGTTTGGTCATGGCCCCTGCAGCTCCTGTGGTGCGTTTGTAGATCCATTAGACCACACAGAGATCCCATTAGTGTCAAATACTGTTGATGAGGCCCTCTTACTTTGGGAGAACCACCCACATAAAACTGCCACTGAACCTTTAGCCCCAGTCTTGGATCAACACTGCACACCTTACTGTGTGTGCGTGTGTGCGTGCGTGCGTGTGTGCGCGCGTGCATGCGTGTGTGTGTGCGCATGCATGTGTGTGTATACTTTCTGCTTGTGTGTGCGTTCCCCTCCTGGACTATAAAGTCACTCCAGTAAAATAGCTCTCCCTTGTCTTATCTTGATTGGCTGGGACAAGGCCGGGCGGAGAAAAGGGGAGGCAGACTGATGGGTGAGGATCCACAGACGCTTTCAGTCGCATTCAGGACTTCAGGGAGGACAGACAACAGAACCCTTGAGAATGAGCCTGAGACGAAGACAACTTAACCAAACACACAGCGACAGGCAGACGAGCCAAAGACAACTTTACCAAATACTAAGAAGACAATGATGACTTTGCTAATCCCCGTCAATTAGGTGAGGGACAAAGGACAAGTTAACTAATGCTTGTGAACTAGGACAGAGGACAACTTTATAAAATACTAAAACTAGTAGAGATGCCAGAGGAAACTTTATCAAACTGATCACAACTTAAAAAGGAGTGTCTCAGTTTAAAGCCTCAATGAGATGGGGAACATTTCTCCAAAATAATACACAACTAGAATAAGTGCCTGGATATCTTTACTAAACACCTGTCAACCAAGAGAAGAACACTATTTATTCCCAAAACATTAATTACAGGAAGAATTTACCTTTAGAATATCAACCCACTCCTAAAAGAAGTGAAACAACAATCCTAAGAAGAAGCGGGCTCCATCTCTACCAGCTAACTATATAAATGTACCTAAACCAATCACAAATCATCTTTACCCGAAAACCCACTGTTTTGATGCGAGCCTACATTGAAGAGAGAAGACACTGCCTTTCAAAAATCAGCTCAGAAGCCAAACACTGAGAGCAGCCTACACCGTGAGTAAGTCAGCTTAACCAAGCACATAAAACGTTCACAAGTCTCAAATCATCTTTACCTGGAAAACCACATTGGTGAAAGGACTGGACACTTTAGAGAAGAGGCTTGTCCATGTGTTGGTTCCGTGTGGTGTGGATGCTGAGAGGTAAGACAAGGATGAGTGTGAAGAGAACATCGATGGCAGGCGGGTCGATGAGGTGCCATCCAGCTTATATGTAAACAAAGTGCCATACCCATGCTACGACCAGCCTGGCACAGAGGGGGGTGGGCCCTGGGGAGTACCAAACTCTCTCCTTTACTCCTACTGCTCCTCTCCAGTCTGCAGGTAAGATGGTGAGCCGCGCGCACACACACACACACACACATTAATATTAAGATCACTTTATTTGTCAGCACAAAGTCCAACCAAAATCTGCTTTATCCCAACGCCCCCGAAAGACACACATACAGTTAAAGTGACTTGCTCAAGGTACAACGGCATCTAGGACTTGATAATAGCAACCCTCCAGTTGCCAGCTGACTTCCCACCAGATATTTTCCTGTCAGACCCGGGACTCAAACTGGCTGGCAACTCTCCGGTTGCTGGCTCCTCTCTCTAAACCGCTTGGGTACCTGCGGCCATATGCACACACACAAGCAGGGCACACACATGTACATGTACTAATCTGAATTCAATTTCTCCAGAATATTGATTCTAAACCAGTTTTGGAGCCATTTGATATTTCCTTTTTAAGGAGTGCCAGTAAAAACTAAAAACGTTTATTTATTTATTTATTTTTTAGCATTTATTTGAACACCTATAGTACATATATAATATTCAGTAAAATATGAAAAAACAAATACTTTGTTAAAAAAGTGAATTGAAGTAATCTCACAAATATTCCAACCTCACAACCGAGAAACATAATTCGCTCCAGATTCCAGTTATCCTTTATCTGATTGAGAGGATGAGTTGCTACCCTTGAACTGTTAAACCATAATCTATCTCACTGACGCAGTGAGCCCTGAATTTATGGTATGAAATCTTTATTTTTTTTTCATGCGACTGGGATATGAATGAACTTTGGAGTTGCTTAGCAACATGGCTATATGATAATGTACTGGGTTGCATGGCATGGCACACATATGGCCGTGCATATCACTCCAGACATAAATATTATGTACCAGAACAGCCAAAAACGGACATACAGTATACAGCACATAAAATACACCGACACATTTCCAAAGTATGATTCTATCTTTGTAACTTCTAAAACTCAATACCTTCAGTATTACCTTGTGTACTTACTGTAAATACATCTCTTTACTCAATAGTAGCTACATACTATATGATAAACATGATCTCAGTAGAGCTCTCTCTGATTTTAATCCCAGGCCCTGAATGAAATCAGCACTCTCTCCAAATATGTAACTGAGTTACGCTCAGAATCCCTTAAGTGGCTCAGTGGACTTTTAAAGTGTTTTCTCTTAAAGTAGAGGAGAGCCCCTGTACCTTCTTTTCATCCCAGAGAGTAGTGAGAGATCTGACAGACAGACAGACGGACAGACACACACACACACAGACAGACAGACAGACGGACAGACACACACACACACACACACACACACACACACACACACACACACACACACACACACACACACACACACACACACACACACACACACACACACACACACACACACACACACACTCCTCTGTGATAGCTGCTGTCCAGAAAAACTGATGACAAGAGACAGAAGGGGTTAATTGAAGCGGTAGAAAGTCAGGGCGCTCCTAGGATAGGACAGATCACATTGGAACAGGTGGTGGTGGAGGGGGAATAGAATGGACAGGCACAGGGAGGTTACACATTTCAGATAGATATACAGTATGTATCCCCATTGGAGTGTGAAGGCAAGGCAGGAAATGTTGGTCAGAGAAAGAGTACCCCACATAGAAATAGAATCCATTGGATTATATATCTATGGTACTGCACCCCACCTGTGGAATAACAGATTCTAAATGGGAAAACCTTGATTCTCTGTTTAATTTACAAAAAGAAGAGAAGGGTTGGTCTGTCACTAGAATAATTGAATTTATTATGTTTTGTCAATGTTTAATTTGTATAGAATATTGCCAAATCATGTGGTAAGATATTTTAAAGTATCTGCCCAGTTACCTTTCAAAGTTAATATTCTGTTAACTCATATCCAAATAAGGTTATTGATACTCGAGAAAAAAACACTTCAAAAACCCCACCTCAAACTTGTATTTGTATTTATTTAAAAAATGCTTGCTATTTCCTCATAGAGCATAACGTAATCTTGAGCTGGCCAATCAGCAGTCTAGAAGAAGTTGAGCTGGCCAATCAGTAGTCTACTTGCGTTAATCTTTTTTCGACTGGTATACGCCCACACCATTTTGTTGTTGTGGTAGGCTCACACAATTGCAACACAGAAAAGCTGGTTTTTAACATACTTCATTAAAAATATTTGTAAGGAAAATGTATAAGTCATATTTCATAGAAATCTGGAAACACTGGGCAGTCACTTTACATTTTGGACCAAGATCATGATTAGGCATAAGGTTGTGTTTACACAGCCACCCTAAGAGCCCAAATCAGATTTTCTTTATACTTCAGAAATTCTTTGGACTGTCCACACAGTTTTACATGGGACCAAAATCAGATTTGCGCATTCGCATTGATGTAGCCTCTGAAGTAGCAAACAGATGTAAGGCTCATTTCCCCTCACTGCTACTGTAATGTTGGGGTGGTTGTCATGGTAAAAACAGGGCATGCGCAATAGTGTGT
Organism: Oncorhynchus masou masou; assembly: GCF_036934945.1. Taxonomy (NCBI): domain Eukaryota; kingdom Metazoa; phylum Chordata; class Actinopteri; order Salmoniformes; family Salmonidae; genus Oncorhynchus; species Oncorhynchus masou. The sequence continues at coordinate 28,440,043 of NC_088242.1, forward strand.
AATAATGATGCATTCATAGCCAAGTGGGAAGGTGGTATTTACCACATACAACTGGGAAAAATCCACTTGAATGCCCCTCATAATTATTAGTTGGAAACTCGTCTATCATCCCTGAGCTCCGACTTGTCCCACATGCTGAGCTCTGACATCACCTACTAAGGAAATTACCTCGATAACAGCATTTTCTGCAGTTAGATGTAAAAACTAAACATTATTTATAAAAATCTCTTCTGTTTTTTGAATGCTATAATTGGTTTACAATCATGATGTCTGTACTCACAGCTTGTTGGCCATTAGCCAATCAGCGTTTCTCAACGAGTTCAAAGCACATGAATGGATCCAACTGGTATTTACAAATTCACAACTGTTAATTACCACCTTCCCACTTGGTTAGGAACGCAGCATCAAACTACTTAAGAGCAAAAAAATCTCATCTGAGCGTCCAGACAGAGGTTGCATATGGAGGATCGGGTTTGTATCAGGATTCAGATTAAACAGGAAGCCCAATTCTGATATTTTGCCCAATCATTGGATAAAAGATCAGAATTGCGCTGCCTGTGTAAATGCAGCCATATGGAGGTGGTACTGTATGAAATGTAAATCAAAAGATTAGATTCCCTGTAGTTATTTTTGATGTTTACACATTAGGGAAAGACCAGATAGATATCAGATATGCAAATAATTGTCCAAAGATCATAATTGGCATGCCTGTGTAAATGCAGCCTAACTGAGTTACTGCTGGTCAAATCTCCCATTTTGATTTCTCTTCTCAGAGTAAATGAAACAGGTGCATTTACTTCTATTAGTTTAGACCACATGACATTAGGGTCTCGATTCAATCTGTATCGCCGAAGTCCAACGCTATAGCACGATTTAAAATTTAAGACAATGTTCTTGCGTCTGCGGAGACTGCATTCCACGTTAGCCTTGCATATGTCTGCTCAATCGTAAATGACCTTTACATTTCAATTGTACTACAGTGATGAACTTCGGCAATACGGATTGAATTGAGCCCTAGGCTTGTGAAATTGCCTACACAGACGCCTAACAAAGATGGAGGCTGGGTAGTTAGATAGCTCAACAGGAATTCTACTCAAATACTGCCATCTTGTGGACTCTCACTAAAAGCACATTCCCCTCAGTCTTCTTGGCACCTTGTTGGGGGTGGTAAAAATGTATAGTTTATCATAAAATATTCCTCTCTTTATAACTGTCTTATTTCACATGAAAGGTGGTGGGCTCTGTGATTGATTGTATTTTATTAGGATCCCCCATTAACTGACGCCACGAAGATGAAACTTGAAGAGTTGATCTCTAAACGGAATGAATATAGGGAGAACTGCACCAGGATTTTAGCAGAAAGCATCTTCTCAGAAACTGGTGAGCAGTTTGTTTTTGGCAATGGCCAGTTCCATGTATCATTGTACCATTCTTCCGCTACAATGTGTATTGTAATTTAATTGCAGCCAGATTGTCAGGGCAGCAATTGATCTATATGGAAATCCATTTCCCGTTAATTAAGCAATAGAACTTTATTATTGATGTATTTTTCTGTTTGTCTCTTACTCTTTACTTGTTTGTCCTGTCAGGAATCTACTGTAACGGGATGGTTGACGTGTTTGTGTGTTGGCCCCACTCAGCCCCCGGTAACGTGTCAGTGCCCTGTCCTTCCTACCTTCCCTGGATTACAAAGGGTGAGTCTGGAGGCTTCATTCAGGCTAAATCAATCCATCAATTGCAATTTGGATTCAGAACTAACCATTCTACCGAAACAGCCAACTGTTATTTTTTGGAGTGCATTAAACATGAACTGAACATAGGTGGTGAAGTCAGTCTTTTTGGATCTTAAAAAGGCCTTTGATACTGTGAATCATGAGGTCCTCCTATCTGAACTATCCTCCCTTAAATGTGTCCACTGAAGTCATTAGTTGGATGTATTCCTATCTGACAAACAGAAGTCAATGGGTTTTGTTTTGGGGACACTTCGGGGTCCTACAAGGGTCAATATTAGGCCCCCTTCTGTTTACCCTCTATATAAATGATCTCCCACTTGTTTGCCCACAAGTTAACATGCAGATGTATGGGGACGATACAGTTCTGTATGTGCACTCAAAAATAGACAACTATTTGTTAACAAGTTAACTGAAGCTATGGTACATGTTTCTAAATGTATGACTAATTCTTGCCTGCATTTAAAGACTGTTTCTATGTACTTCTCTAAGAAATCCATTGATTCTTCCCAACAAGCTGTTCTTGTTAATCAGGAGCGTCTGAAAGTTGTGTCTAATTTCTCAGCGTAATTTTGGACTCCAACTTGACATTTAAGAAACATGTGAAGAAGGTGCTTAACACAGACAAGTTTGGATTATCCAACTCTAGGTTTATAAAACTATATATGCATGCTATATTCTTCTCACATTTGAGATATTGCCTCACATGCTGGTCACAGGCAGGAGCTACTATTCTGAATGCAATTGAATCACTTGATAACAAACCAAACCGTTACCACCATTGTCATATAATTTACATACATCATTTATTTAGTCTGTATAGCTTTAAGCAGTATGTAGATGCAAGCCTTGTCTTTAAGATCCTGAATGGTCTCGTCTCTCCGCCCCTATGCCGGCATATCATGTTCAAGGAAAGCACCTCCAGGATAACAGGGCAGTAAACTAGAGGGGATTGCATTGTCCTTTTTCGACACAGTAAAATCAGTCAATTGGCCTTCTCTGTTAGAGCTACAATATACTGGAATGCAATGCCCATGGACTTGAGAAGCTGCGCTGACTATTGTATTTTTAAATTGAAAATTGAAAACATGGCTCAAATCTATCCAAACCTGTACACATGAGTTATCTGTGATTCCTCATATGTAAGACGACAGTTGATGATAGTGTTGTTGTTGTTAGAGTGATATATTTTGTATGGTTTCAGTGAGTATTTATATTGTGGCCGTGAAAAGACCCTTACATGCCCAGGAACTACAGGTGCAAATGATCTTTTGGCTAACCCCGGCACATTTACATGGATGTTTCATTATTGTAATATTGATGTTGATTTATGTGCATTGTCCCATATGAATAAATAAATATCACACCTATCCATGCATTCTATATCTATAAAGTCATGTGATGGCACAACATCATAACATTTCATATAGTACCACACGCAATTAGAAGCACAGTTGCACGTGCCTTCCAACATGGTTGGAACATGAGCAAATCTCTCCATAACCGATCTAGTCATTCCTCTTCTCTTCCTGACCCAGATGACTCCAGGAGAGTGTACATGGAGTGTCTGTCCAATGGGTCCTGGCGACTCCAGGAGAATTCTACGGATGTCTGGCGAGAGAAGACAGAATGTGATGACCAAGACTTCTTTAAGCCCGAGGTGAGGAAAAGGCTGTGAGAGGAATCAAAGTGGAGGCTTGCCTTGCATTTGGAAAAGGCCTTGCAACTGAAACGTCAACAATAAATCATGCCCCAGTTGTATTTCATTAGGGATCCCCGTTAGCTGCTGCCAAGGTAGCAGCTACTCTTTCTGGGTTGCAAACAAATTAAGACACTTATATTACACATAAAACAAAAGATAAAACAGTGCATCGTGTAACACTGTCACACCACCACATATCCACAACATGTATGATACCACTATACAACAATATTACAATGTGTGTGTAGAGTGCATGTGCCAGCACCCATGTGCGTATGCGTGTCTGTACCTGTGTGTGTGTCTCTTCACAGTCCCTGCTGTTCCATAGGGTGTATTTCTTTCTGTTTTTAAATCTGGATCTACTGTTTGCATCAGTTACCTGATGTGGAATAGAGTTCCATGTAGTCATGGCTCTATGTATTACTGTGCACCTCCCATAGTCTGTTCTGGACTTGGGGATTGTGAAGAGACCTCTGGTGGTCTTGTGGGGTATGCATGAAGTCAATCTCTCCTCCACTTTAAGCCCTGAGAGATTGCCATGCGTATCATTAATGTTAGCTCTCTATGTACAGCCATACTGCCCTGTTCTGAGCCAATTGCAATTTAACTTAGTCCCTCTATGTGGCACCTGACCACACAACTGAACAGTAGTCTAGGTGCAACAAATCTAGAGCCTGTAGGAGGGATAGTTGTAAATCATGCAGCCCCTTGTGTCACGATCGCAGATTTTAGAGAAACAACAAATGTCGGTACATATATGTGTCTAACATCGGCTGAAAGCTTAAATTCTTGTTAATATAACTGCATAGTCCAACTTACAGTAGCTATTACTGAGAGAGAAAAAAGCCATGCAATTGCTTGAGTAGAGCTCCTAACAACAAAACACTTTTTTCACTGCAAAAGGTTTGATAAATTCACCTCTGAAGGTGAAATGTGTACTTACATTCTGAAATCTTGCTCTGATTTATCATCCAAAGAGTCCCAGAGATACCATAGTGTTGTTTTGTTAGATAAATTCATTTTTCATATCCTAAAAAGGTCCATATGGCATCCACGATCGATTTTGTATTTCCACTCGTTCAATTTATCTTTATCTTGGCCAGGTCGCAGTTGCAAATGAGAACTTGTTCTTAACTAGCCTACCTGGTTAAATAAAGGTGAAATAAAAGAAAAAGAAAGAGAAAGGAATCTTTGAAAATCTAACCCTAAACATTGTTTCAACCAGTCAAATCACATTCGTATGTATTCCTCAGAGATCCTAGAACGTAACCAGACTTCACTATATCATTAAGGGTGTAGTATATCCTAAAGGACACCAAATTTGGTCAGAGAGTGACGCCTTAATGGCACGCCGATGACGCTGGCGGTCTTCACTTGATCGACTCTAACTTTGTCAAATAAGCACCAAACAAAGCTAGCTAGCTAGCTAGATTGCCAATGAGCTGGGCTTTATGGGAGTATGCGGAAACCCTGCATCTGTCGCAAAATATAGCTGCTATCCTTGTGCGACAGCCAGCCTTTTCCTTTTGGACAAAAATTATAAGAATATGAAGCCAATCACCACAGTTCAAAGATGAAAAAGCCTGGAAAGAGGAGAGATGACTAGAAACAATTCGGTTGACTGTGGATTAATTGTCGGAGTAGAGAACCTTGTACATTTCAGGTAAAATAACATCTCAATGTTTATATCCCAGGACAAATTATCAAGCAACAGCAAGCTAGCTAAATTGTTTTGATATTTTAACCTGTGTGTCGTGATCGCGTTTGGTGTGGGGGGACAAAATAAATGTATGCACGATGGCGCACGATGGAGCTTCACGCTCAGCCGGTTTTGCTGTCAGTTCTGTCACTGTAGTGGCTGATGTGTATAGTGTTGAGTCATCTGCATACATAGACACCCTGGCTTTACTCAAAGCCAGTGGCATATCGTTAGTAAAGATTGAAAAAAGTAGGGGGCCTAAACAGCTGCCCTGGGAATTCCTGGTTCTACCTGGATTATGTTGGAGAGGCTTCCATTAAAGAACACCCTCTTTGTTATGTTAGATATGTAACTATTTATCCACAATATAGCAGGGAGTGTAAAACCATAACAAATGTTTTTCCAGCAGCAGACTAAGATCTATAATGTCAAAAGCAGCAATTTCTCTCAGCCAATCATCAGTTATTTGTGTAAGTACTGTGCTTGTTGAATGTCCTTAAATGTAAGTGTACAGAAGTATGTTGCCAATTTGTTTACAGCAAAATAGCATTTTATCTGGTCAAACTGGTCAAACAGGTATCTGGTCATTTTTCAAAAAGTTTACTCAGGGTTGGTAACAGGCTGATTGGTTGACTTTTTCAGCCAGTAAATGGGGCTTTACTATTCTTTGTAACGGAATTACTTTTGCTTCCCTCAAGGCCTGAGGGAACACACTTTCTAGTAGGCTTAGATTGAAGATATGCAAATAGCAGAGGCAATATTTCCCTCTATTATTCTCAGTAATTTTCCATCAAAGTTGTCAGACCCCGGTGGCTTGTCAGTGTAGATAGACAACAATCATTTTTTTTTCGCTTCTTCCACACTCACTTTACGGAATTCAAAATTACAGTGCCTGTCTTTCATAATTTGATCAGTTATACTTGGATGTGTCGTGTCAGCGTTTGTTGCTGGCATGTCATGCTTAAGTTTGCTAATTTTGCCAATGAAAAAATCATTAAAGTAGTTGGCAATATTCGTGGGTTTTGTGATGAATGAGCCATCTGATTCAATGAATGATGGAGCAGAGTTTGCTTTTTTGCCCATAAATTAATTTAAGGTGCTCCAAAGTTTTTACTATCATTCTCTATATAATTGATCTTTGTTTCATGGTCTAGTTTCTTCTTTATATCCAGTTTAGTCACATGATTTCTCAATTTGCAGTATATCTGCCAATCTGTTGTGCAGCCAGACTTATTTGACATTCCTTTGCAGCAGAGGTAACTCTGAGTCATCCATTCATGTGGCGGTCCTCATGAGAGCCAGTTTCATCATACCGCTTGATAGTTTTTGAAACTGCACTTGAAGAAACTTTCAAAGTTCTTGACATTTTCAGAATTGACTCACCTTCATGTCTTAAAGTAATGATGGACTGTCATTTCTCTTTGCTTATTTGAGCTGTTCTTGGACTTGGTCTTTTACCAAATAGCACTATCTTCTGCATACCCCCCCCCCCCCCCACCTTGTCACAACACAACTGATTGGCTAAAACGCATTAAGAAGGAAAGACATTCGACAAATTAACGTTTAAGACGGCACACCTGTTGATTGAAATGCATTCCAGGTGACTACCTCATGAAGCTGGTCGAGAGACTGCCAAGATTGTTTAAAGCTATCATCAAGGCAAAGTGTGGCTATTTGAAGAATCTCAAATAGAAAATATAGCTTGATTTGTTGAACACCTTTTTGTTTACTACATGATTCCATATGTGTTATTTCATAGTTTTGATATCTTCACTATTATTCTACAATGTAGAAAATAGTACAAAAAAAGAAACGCCCTTGAATGAGTAGGTGTTCTAAAACATTTGAGCGGTTGTGTACATTGTCAACCATTTAACACGTTAGCCAGAAACTGACTGTTAGCACTTGGTGGTATATAGCGGCTTCCCACCAGAATGGGCTTTAGGTGAGGCAGATGAACCTGTAGCCATATTACTTCAACAGTAGTTAACATGAGATCCTCTCTAAGCTTTACAGGAATGTGGTTCTGAATAGTGTATAAACGGCAACACTGATCTTTTGGCATTCCTGTCTTTTCAGTAGATGTTATAACCATGTATTGCTTACATTGTATCAGTGAAATTTGAATTTCTAAGTGAATTTCAGAGGTAAAGGTCAATTGCCTATTTTTCACTTCTTTTTTTCCATGTCTGTGTCTTTCAGGAGGACGAGTGGTTTCGCCATGCAGCCCTTAGGGTCATCTCCATCGTCGGCTACTCTCTGTCTCTCTCCTCCCTCTCTCTGGCCACTCTGCTCATGGGCATTCTCAGGTTAGTGTCAAGGGGCCAGAGCACAGGGGTCAGGGGTTTAGGCACATGTTAATGATGATCATGATGAATTCAACTATCGTAGGGCGATGACACAACTGCAAAGCAATGACATACTCCTTAGTCATGGCATTGATTCAATGCCATTAATTGATAATACAATATAAAACAGATACCAGGGGAAGCAGAATAACAAGATTACAGATTATGTTATCGATCACTATAAACCACAATGGATTGCGCCTATGTACTGAGCATTCATCTTAGTCGCATAATCACAAAATCAATTTCCACACAAAATAGTCAGTGGTGGGTTTGAGTCAATGCCAACCTCTGTCTCTTCCAGGAAGCTCCACTGTACGAGGAACTACATCCACATGAATCTGTTTGTGTCTTTCATGTTGAGAGCCATGGCCGTCTTCATAAAGGAGATTGTGTTACATGTCATGTACACCAGGCTACCCAGTGACGACCAAGGGTGGAACTCATACTCCAACTCAGTGGTACTCATGTCCTGTAGAGTTTGTTAAAAAAAATCTATAAAAACATTACATTTCCAACCATGCTGGCCTTCAGGATACTTATTTCTTATGATAGAAGAAATCTCGGGCACCCAGAAACAAATCTTAGGTGTGCTCTTACGTTAACGTCTGTCACAAGAGACTATGATGTAAAGTACATTTATTCAACAAGGATAAGGCAATGTAATATATCATATTTCATCTAATATCTCCTCTTCCTGTAGATAACGGTGGTATGTAAGGCCTCCCGGGTGTCCATGGAGTATTTTGTAGCCTGTAACTACTTCTGGCTCCTGGTAGAAGCAATCTTCCTCCAGACCCTCCTCTTCACCGACGTCCTCACCAAGAGACGGCTGCTCAAGAGATACATGCTCATTGGCTGGGGTATGGTTCTAAATGTTTATAAGATACATGTTAATTGCCTGAGGTAAGGCGCTAATGTTTAAGAGACACATTCTGATTGGTTGGGGTGTAAGGCTCTAATGTTTGAAAGGCACATGTTCATTGGATAGGGTAAGGCTCTAATGTTTAAAAGACAGATTCTGATTGGATAGGGTAAGGCTCTAATGAAGATAGATTGACTCATGGCAACAAAATACTTTTGCTCTTGCAAAAAGGTACTCCATTCGTGTTTGTGGTGCCATGGACAGTGAGCAAAGTTTTATATGAAAATAAAGGGTAAGTATTTTGGGAGAATTAACACCACTCATTTCAAGACTTCTGGTCATATTTCTGTCTGTTCGCAATAAAGTAACCAATCAGTACTGATCTGTGTAAATACCCAATAGTCTATGATACAAGCTGATGCTGTAGGCCCAAATCTCGCTTGAATCTCTCCTGTCCTAAGGTGCTGGAACAATGAGAATAGATGGATCTGGTGGATAATAAGGGGACCCATCACTTTATCTGTGTTGGTGAGTAGCAACCTACAATATATAACCTATAGCAATCTCCTGTATCACCACTCATATAATGCTCCACTGATATCTAAGAACGTGACACAACGATAAATCGTCTATCAAGCCACTGACACACTGGGGGCATCAGCTCTTGTGAGATTTCCTGGGATTCTTCACTGATTTCACACCGATTTTGGGATGTCTAAGATCAATAGTTGAGACCATGTGACATAGACGTCAGCCAGAGCAGTGGGTGTCAGAAGCAGTCACAAGCATGTCATATAGGGCAGAATGGTTAGGGTGCACTGATCCCAATAAGATAGGGTTTCTCCTCTTAAAGACACAGTTCACTTTTTACACACCAGCCTAAAAACATAAGCATCTCCTACTGTTTTACAGAAGAAATATATACTTGATTTGTGTTGCAGGTCATTTTCTACATATTCATCAAAATACTAATGTTGCTGCTCTCAAAGTTAAAGGCAGACCAAGTGAAATTCACAGACTACAGATACAGGTAGAGTACGGTCACTCTAAAGGTTTACTCTGATCTTTGACAGTAGTAGCCAGCACCTTCGAGCAACTATTTATTTGAACCCCAGTACAGTCTGAATGCCAAAACTCCTTTCCTTTTCTCTGTTAGCTTGGCCAGGGCTACGATAGTCCTGATCCCTCTACTGGGGATCCACGAGGTAGTTTTCACTATACTGATAGATGAGAGTGTGGAGGGAAGCAGCCGCTATGCCAGGAACTTCATTAACCTCACTCTTAGCTCCTTCCAGGTAAGAGCTGATAACAAAATGGCCACCTTCCACAAGACCATAACAAATGTTTAATTGTTCCTGTTGAGTAAAGAAAGGAAAACATCCTGATCCCATTAAGAACTGCATTTATAGGAAAATAATTTGTCTTGATAATAAATGCAAATGACCCGGTAGAGTTTGCTACCTTGAATACAATCCTTATGTGTCATACCTCTCTCTCAGGGATTCTTGGTTTCTGTGCTGTACTGCTTCGCCAACGTAGAGGTAACTATCCACAAACTAGCTGTTCAATTTACTGTAGCCTAAGTGTTAGCTTAACCAATCGTTCTAATCGTAATATAAAATAATAAATAAATACAAATAAAAACACAAACAAAAATCTGTTATCTCCAGGTCCAGACAGAGTTGAAAAAGCGATGGCAGCTCTTCCTGTTCACAAACCACTTCCAGGTCACGCCCTGCATCGACTTCCGGGGCGAGCCCCTCAAACATCTGTGGAAGTGCTCTAGAGGCCGACGCCCCCATGGCTCCCAGCAGAGTGAATCATACGAGGAGGGGGGTGGGCCTGCCACACACTCCCACTTGCTGCAGGTGGCCTTGCAGGGGCAAGGAGGGCGACGAGAGGTGGAAGGAGGGGAGGTGGCAGGGTGGCGAGATAGGGAGAGAGACACGGGAGGATTGGAGTTCCACACCAGGAAGAGCCTGTCAAGTAGCGATGGAGAGATGACGCTGGGAGAGACCATGGAGGAGATACTGGAGGAGAGCGAGTTCTAACCTCCTCCATCTTGTGGACACTCCCTGTCCTGGTTGGTTAGGTTACTTTGTAAATATAATCTGTTACAGTTACCTGTCCAAAATTGTAGCCAGTAATGTAACTTTTGGATTACCCAAACTCAGTAACAAAATCGGAATACTTTCAGTTACTTTTGGATTACTTTCCCCAGAAGAGGCGTTCGAAGAAGACAAAAAGGATCCATCAAACGCATTTGGTGTGTCATCATAGTGGCCTCATCATAGTGGCCTCTGCCACACTCAGGTGGAACGAACTTGCCCCTTTTTTCAATACTGAATTGATTGTCATTGAGAAAACCGAAACAAACATCTTTTCTGAATTTAAAAGTAATTCAAGAAGTAGTCATCTAGTTTCTCAAAAGTATCTGTAATCGGATTACCATATTTTAGCTGTTTTTTTGTAATCAGTTACTCCCAAACCCTGCTACCTCCCTTTCCGGACTGCTATGAATTGTTACGGTGCCTTGTTTCCGGACAGATGGGGAGAATCTCAATTGCATGCTCCTTGCGTCTTCTCTCCTCTCCTCCTTCTCAAAACCCATTTGAGGAGAAGGTCAAAGGGGAGAACCCTGGTTTTCTCATCCAATTGGGTTTGAGAAGGAGGCGAGGAGCGAGGACGTGATACTAGTCCTTGCTTGGATAGACAATGAGATTGGTGTTGTTGTATCTTTGTACAGATTCTTTGTATGGTACATTTGTGTATCGTTTTGTTTACGTGGATGTGAGTAATGTTCCACTATAAAGAAATATGAGTTTTATGAAAAATCACAATTACATACACTGAGTGTACAAAACATGCTCTTTCCATGACATAGACTGACCAGGTGAATCCAGATGAAAGCTATGATCCCTTATTGATGTCACTTGTTAAATCCACTTCAATCAGCTTAGATGAAGGGGATGAGACAGGTTAAAGAAGGATTTTTAAACAATGACACAATTGAGACATGGATTGTGTATGTGTGCCATTCAGAGGCTGAACGGGCAAGACAAAATATTTAAGTGCCTTAGAACGGGGTATGTTAGTAGGTGCCAGGCGCACCGGTTTGAGTCAAGAACTGCACCGCTGCTTGGTTTTTCACTCTCAACAGTGTGTATCAAGAATGGTCCACTCCCCAACTTGACACAACTGTGGGAAGCAGTGGAGTCAACATGGGCCGGCATCCCTGTGGAACACTTTCAACACCTTGTAGAGTCCTAGACATATGGAGTCTGTTCTCAGGGCAAAGGGGGGGTGGGGGGGTGGGTGTAACTCAATATTAGGAAGGTGTTCCTAATGTTTTGTACACTCGGTGTATATTTATGTACCTACTTTTTATCAGAAAAACAATCAAATTACTCAAATAAACATTATCACATAAAGGTACTTCCTGCAAGTATATAAACACAATAGAGGATTAACAGGTAAGTGTACATTTTTTGTCGTCAGAAAATGTTCATATTGAAGAGGACAGTCTGAAGGATACGTGTTACAGTTCATGTGCATGATGTGGGTATTATGTATTTGTCATATCTAAAAGCGTATAGTGGTACATTAAAGACATTTTGTATTACCGTTTGCATTTGAAACAAATCTCTGATACTGATGACTAAATAATAAAAAGGTGTACGGTATCGACACACAACAGATACAGCATGGGGGGGGGGGGGGATCCTGATAACATTAAGCAATCTATACCCATGCTTTTTGACCTTTTTTTAACAAGGGGTACTGCATGCCCCCACAAGGCTAGAAACAAGCAGTGAATTCCACGAGAATTCCACTTATCTTCGGATGTCTTTGGTTCGTCTACGAAATTCAGGAGCTGAGTTATGACCTTCTAACATTGAAGAATAGAAAATATATTTTGAAGTGTAACACGCTGTTTGGAGGATTCAGGGAGTGTAACATCAGCTATAAGACAGGACATGGACATGAGACAGCATAAGGAGCTCAACAGGAAGTGACTTTATTCTGGGTCAGGCAAACACCATCCCAATTAGTTCACGTGATAGACAGGAATTTATACACACGTGAGGCCTTTCTAATCAATCATGAATATCCCATTCTCATCCTTACAGAAGTAATAATAATACCTTAGATTTGCAGAGCACTTTTCGTTTACGGATGTAAATCACAAAGCTGTTCACGTTGAGAGCAACCATTTAAATGAAAAATCTTTAATAAGAGGGCTAAAGAGAGCTAGCGGTCCAGTACTATACAAGATACACAAACTAAGAGGAGAGGTGACAATGACAAAACAATAGAACTTGAAACTAATGTACAAGACCAACAACAGACACCACATCATATATCAGATTAAGTTAAAGCCAGTTTGAAGAAGTGATTATTGAGCTCAGACTTTAAGACAGTGGTCGTCTGAACATGCAGAGATGGGGGGGGGGGGCTCTCGTTCCAGATGGGGGCTCTCGTTCCAGAGCCACAGGCCGAGGCAGCAGAATGCTTGGTCACCCATTGTTTTTAAGCATGTCTTTGGGACTTGATCATTTGACAGGAGTGACCGTGAAGACTGTTTGGGGCTGAGGAGTTCACTGAGGTATTGGGGACCAAAGGCCAGGGTTTTGAAGACTAACAGGATGAAGTTGATTCTGAATTGGTTGGGCAGCCAGTGGAGAGGCTAGAATAAGGCTGATGTGGGCAGATCACCAGGTTCCTTTGAGGACACTAGCAGTTCTGCACAAGCTGCAGCCTGTGAAAGCTTTTTGAAGGGCGACCACCAAGGAGGGCATTATAGTAATCGAGTCGTGAGGTGACGAGGGAGTTTAATAGCTTTTCCAGAGCAGGTTTGGAGAGAGTAGGACGAAGCCGGGTGATTTTTTTCAGGTGAAATAATTATTTGTCACAGACAGATTTTAGGTGGTTGAAGAAAGTGAGGGAGGGGGTCTAGCAACACTCTAAGGTCGGAGACAGAGGAGGACAGTGGGATGGAGTGGCGGCCCAGGGTAAGGGTGGCGATGGGACTGGTTTGGTGTGATGGGGAGTGCCAAATGTGTGACAATGTTGCTATCAATTGAGCTAATCACTTTCTGAAAAAGAGGTTTATCTACACTGATACTTGACTCATGACACATAAGATGTCATGAGTCATGTTACATGATGTAGAATTGCAGGAAATTAGCTTCAAAACAACAACAATTTCCTAGGGCGCTGAATTAAACAAAACCATATTTTTGTGGTATATTTAATGTATCTCATTGAATAATAATTTAAACAGGCCCAAGTGCAGGGTCCGGTCAGCATTTTTTCCTCCAGCCTTGACCAACTCATATTTCCAACACATCTGTTTAGTCTTTCACAACAGCTAACGTAAGTCAGTGGAAAAATACTCTTTCCTTACAATGGGCAAAAATATAAGGTAATTAGTGTGCTTAGAAACTAGACTATGAAGCAAAGATCAATTATATAGAGAATGATAGTAAAAAAAAACTTTGGAGCACCTTAAAAGTTTCTAATTGCGTGATTAACTGAATTAAGCAATTATTAACTCATTAACCTGGGGCACCATGGGAAAATACGTTTTTATTGAGTCTCTATTTCCCAAATTAACTCAAAGAATATCCGAATATCGATTTTACAACAGCCGTTAATTAATCAGTTACCTCTACAATCTCCTTCTGAACGTTGCATAATCTGGGAATCTGCACGGACCCGGGTCTCACCAATGAGTTCATACCACACAAATCTTAGTTGAGTATTTATTTACTAGAAAGCTAAAATGATCAAAAAAGATACACATACACAAAAACATATTCTAGGCTATTGATTAGAACTTAGTATTGCGGGCCAACACACTATGGCGAGTGTTACCCAAAATGGGGATTTAAAAGAGAGAGAAAAAGAGAAAGTACACGAGAGAAATATACATTTGGGGAATTTGTCAGCTTTGCTTATTCTAACCATAGCCTTGCCCCAAACTGCCGCTCTTATGGGTCAGAATATAATTATGTAATTACGTGGGGAAGGTCTCTGTGGATTCTCCACGTGGACCGTCCAGGCTGCTCAATGATGCACTTCTCCGTTAGTCCTTAACAATTACAAGCATTCCCATAACACACACACACACACACACACACACACACACACACACACCGTCACCGACCCAGAAGATTGGGTGGTCTCGCTTTCCGAGGCCGACGTGAGAAGGGATTTTAATCAGGTCAACAACCTGCAAGGCCAAGGGTCCCAATGGTTTTCCAGAGAGCGTTCTCAGAGCATGCACAGAATTTTTAACCTATCCTTGTCCCAGTGTGTAATCCCCTCATGTTTTAAGATGACCACAATCATTCCTGTTCCTAAGAACTCTAAGGTTTCATGCTTTGAGAGGCTGGTTATGGCACTAAATTATGACATTAACTCCACCATCCCAGCCACCCTAGACCCACTCCAATTTGCATACCGCCAACACAGAGCCATAGACGACGCAATCTCAATTGCTCTCCAGAAGAATGTATTTTAAAGACAATAAGTGGGGAATGTTAAAGATGGGCTTCAGTTGTAGGTCATTGTCAACAATGTACCAGTGCTTCATGTTAAATGCCTTCCCCAAGGGTGAGTATCGGGTGAAGCATAAGCATACGTTCTGCTTTTTCTTTCAATTTTGGTTGAAGGTTTTCCCAACTGTTAGCCCTTCATAACAATCATTGTTAGCCCTTCATAACAATCATTGTCATGTTTTACCCAATTTTCTTTAATACGTCCTATCCTTAAACCTTTGTTTGAGATCCGTGGTCTGTTTCTGGTACGAAGCATCAGAGCTACATATCCTTTTAATGAGGCTGAATTGACTTAAAGGGAGACTTTTAATGAGTGGATATGGATGGAAGTGGTCCCCTCTAAGGAGGGCGTTACTATCTGTAGGTTTCCTGTAGAGATCTGTAGAGAGGGAGGTTTTGCCCATAATAACCATCACATTGTGATAGGTCATAGTTAATGGTGAAATTAAGGTGCTCATTCATAGAGTTTGGATAGGCATGGAATTCCAATAGTTCTTCCTGGGTCCCTGTATACACTATAGATCAGGAAAATATCTTCCAAATATCTCAGAATGAGGAAAATATTGGGGAGAAAAGGGTTAAGTTCTGGATTCAGCACCACCTGTTTTGCAAACATTTCTAGATACATGTTAGCATAATTAGGAGCCATAGTGCTTCCCATCGCTGTCCCTTTGGTCTGGAGGAAAAGGCTCCTCTGAAGAGAAAATTCTTGGAGGTTAGTACCAGTTCAGCCAAGTCCACAACACAATGTCTACTGGGTAGAGCATTAAGAGATGTTCATTGAGGTAGAATATAGGATGGTAACATCAAAAGTACAAAAAAAAGATTAATTCTGGTATAGAGTACGTGGGGAGAGAGCTCACCCAGGGCTTCACAAAATGGTCTACAAAGGTTGAAATGTTCTCTGTCAGAGATCAGTTGCTACTCACAATAGGCCAGCCTGGTATAGCTGGCGTCTTTTTAATTTCGGGGAGAGTGTAAATGACAGGTGTGGTTGGGCAGTCAACTTTCATATACGCAATATTCTGTGTTTGTAATTTCCTCTTCATTCAAAAATGTAAAACAGTTCATCATAGATCAGAGACTTGAATTGATTAGTAGGATCCCCAGGGAGTCTTTGCAAAATGAATCATCTCTGAGAATTTTCTTTACATAGTCTGCAGCATTTTACATCACTATTGCACTTCCTTTGTTGGCAGGTTTTCTAATGATAGTGGAGTCATTCTTGAGTTCCATAAGGGATACTTTCTCTGCTTTCGACATATTGCTGAATACCTTGTGTTCTTGTTTCTTAGCCAGGAGATTATGTGCATCTTTCTCAACTAGGTGACAGTATTTTTCAAGAGAGGTATTTCTTTTGGGAGGTATACGTGTGCTTTTTCTCTTAAAATATGTACGTTTTTTTTATTTTTTTTACCTTTATTTAACCAGGCAAGTCAGTTAAGAACACAATCTTATTTTCAATGACGGCCTGGGAACAATGGGTTAACTACCTGTTCAGGGGCAGAACGACAGATTTGTACCTTGTCAGCTCAGGGGTTTTGAACTCGGAACCTTCCGGTTACTAGTCCAACGCTCTAACCACTAGGCTACCCTGCCGCCCCAATATCATGTCCTCAGAGCGAGAGTCAAGTTCATTGTCATTCTGGTTATCAATGGGAAGAGCATTAACACTCTGTCCTGTCTGGTTACTTGTCTCATTCAATGTATTTACATTGGCAGGTGCATAGGGAGCAAACCCCATACCAAAGAATTCAGTCAATCTCAAGCTGCAGAAAAACTTTGGAAGTCTATAACGGTATTACAGTTATTGGCCTGTGCCGTTGGGACAAATGACAGTCCCTTACCTAAGGCAGATGAGCATGTGTTTGACAAGTTAATTACAATGTCTTCCTCCGTGTGAGTCGGAGGGACTTCGGGTGTTATGCGTTATCCACACTTCAATGTTTTGAAAGGTGGGATTTTATTTTGAAGGTTCTCTCATTACCATACAAAGTGATGTCATGGTTTGTGCTGCATGCAAAATATTAGTTGGTTTAGAGCCCCACAGTGGAGGTGTCATAATACTCATAAAACCTAGCGTCAAACAGAGTAGTTCCCATAGGGAATTTTTAGAAACACTTAATAAGGGCTGTGTTTCGGGTAGACTTACCCTGACTTGACGTTTTGATAACCATGTAAATCTCTCTCGGATATGGTGACTTTGATCAATATAGTCGGCTGTATTTACACTCGGATTCGAAAACGCTAATAAACATCATGCAAGACTACAAATCCCTGCAAGCTCCTTCATGTCATCTCTAGCTGACACCTTTGCTAACAGGTATTGTGCACAGGATGTTGGTTGCCGCTTAATTAAGGAAGATGGCCTCGTGGTAATGACTGGAATTCTTTTGCGGGTAAATACAGGCGAATGTATTGACAGTCTCCTTGGCCTAGAGATTTACACGGTTATCAAAATGTCACGCCAGGGTAAGCCTACACGAAACACAGCTCTTAGTTTGTTTAAAAAAAATGCCTATGGGAAGAATGTATGATGGAAAACCTATTGGAACCATTTCCCTGTTTGACTGCTAGGTTTTATGGGTAGTATAACTCATACCGTGGTACTCTATTGTCGCTGAGCGTTGAATGACCTGAAAAGACTAGGGGGCGTGGACTCGATTCTCCACACGCCCAGCATAACCTATTTAACGGCATCTGCGACGACTATTAATTACATTGTTTACTTCTGTTCATCTGTCATTGCAATGGCACAAGCCGATTCAAGAAACGAAGTAGCAGAGCGCATTGGATACATCACACGAGTCCAGAGTTTCAGCGCGTGCCATCGATTGCACAGGTACCAGTGCAGTGCAATCCTTTTCTATCTTTTTTGTTGTTGTAAACGACGACGCAATAGGCAGCTTAATGCAGGGTTGCCATCTAGAAACTGTTGCAGAGGCTGCGAGACGAGTGCAAGATGGAAAGCATTTTTGGTATGATTGTGTTTCCAGTGAGCCGTTTTATTTGATAGAAGGGAGAGTTTTAACGCCACGAAACGAAACTGGAATCAAGCGTAACCTGTTGCGTCAATCCCGGAAGATCATGGGATCTGTAGTTCTATTGTAGAGACAACGAAGCCATCAACTTCTTAAAATTGTAAAGGTTTTTATTATCTATTTGTTGAATTGAAACCTCACGTATTGTGTTGTCTCTCCAGCCCGACGTTGAGTGATGAGGTAAACAAGAGGATATTTGGGAAGTGCAACAATCCCAATGGCCATGGACACAACTATAAAGGTCAGTCATTGGTCAAGGTCTCATCCAAACCATGCACGTAGGACCAATTCTGTTATCAGTTATTGTCTGATTCACAGTTGGCCTATAGGTTACATAGCTGCCCTGTTCCATAACTTCAAACTGGGTCTAACCCAATGTTTATCTAAGGCTCTGTTGTGTTTTTATTTTTGTAGTAGAGGTGACGGTACGGGGAAAGGTAAGTCCCACCTCAGACTTGCGTCGTACCATATTCATAAAAACACGACTTACAAAACATTCTCATGGTTGCTAGTGGTAGAAACACACCAGTAAATCACGAGACACTCTCATGATATGAAAGCAGTCTGCCTCCTTGGTAATGGATGTTGGAGACACACAGACCATCACAGAGCTTCTCTTTGTCCATCTCCAGATCGATCGTCACACAGGCATGGTGATGAACATTACAGATCTGAAGCAACACATCGAGGTGAGACCCTCCCTTTCTTCCAATCCAATCCTGGACTTGACTTTTTTTATTTGAAGCGAAGGCTTTGCTTTGATAGCGTAGGCTGCTAGACTATTAATTTCTTCATTCATTTCACATTTATAGCACATTTGAGAGAATAAGGAAAATGTGCATTAATTAATTAGTGTGTTATTTACAAACTCATGTATAATTCTGATACAGGAAGTCATCATGATTCCGTTGGACCATAAAAACCTGGATAAGGACGTCCCCTACTTTGCTAATGTTGTCAGGTGTGTGCTCCTCTACTGGACCGTAGCCTTATGTTTATGAGTAACGGGTGGATTTTCAGTTCGGAGCACGTGATTCAGAGTTTCCATGGTTTAAAGTTTTTTTTTTGTCTGCTGTACAGCACAACAGAAAACGTGGCTGTCTATATCTGGGACAACATGGTCAAGCAGCTACCAGCCAATCTTCTCTACGAGGTCAAGATTCACGAGACTGACAAGAACATTGTTGTATATCGAGGAGAATAGCCAGCCACCTTCAGTACCTTGTAATTAGTATGATCTTTACTAATATATATTATGTAGTATGCACATCTCACGTTTGAGTTCATAGATGGACTTATGCGATGTGTTATGATAGTATTAAAGTGCAGAGTTGAGGTTATACTATTGAATAGTATTGTGCATCATTTGCTGGTGCAATCCACTCTACAACTTTGTTACAATAATAAATGGAATAAGCTCAAATTTAAACAAGTTGTTTGTGCCTCTCTAGTGCATCTACAATAGAGAACATCTAGAATGTACCTGACTACAGATTGACCACTAGAGTGCAGGATCTGAATGCCTCAGCCCAGTAAGCAGCTTGACTTGACTGAAATGTCTAGTTTAGGGGTGTCAAACTCATTCCTTGGAGGGCCTAGTGTCTGCTGGTTTTTAGTTTTTTCTTTTAATTAAGACTTAGACAACCAGGTGAAGAGTTACTTGCTAATCAGTGACCTTAATTCATCAATCAAGTACAAGGGCTCCCAAGTGGCACAGCGGTCTAAGGCACTGCATTTCAGTGCTAGAAGCATCACAACAGACCTTGGTTCAATCCCGGGCAGCGAACAATTGGCCCAGCGTGTGTGTTTGACCAGGGTAGGCCGTCATTGAAAAATAAGAATTTGTTCTTAACTGATTTTCCTAGTTAAATAAAGGTTAATACAAACAAACAAGGAGGAGCAAAATCCTGCAGAGACTAAGCCTTGTGTGGAATGAGTTTGAGACATGGTATAGTATGTCAAATCATCAACAACAACAAAACGGTAAAGAGACTGTCGCACTGTTTGTGGGAACAAGCTAAAATAGGCTTAGAAAAGCCATAAATGCTTATTGTTTCATTCTAAATTCTCATCAACTGATATTGATAAATCACCATTTTTTTTAAATAAAAAATAAATATTTCACCTTTATTTAACCGGGTAGGCAAGTTGAACAAGTTCTCATTTACAACTGCGACCTGGCCAAGATAAAGCAAAGCAGTGCGACAAAGACAACAACAGAGTTACACATAAACAAACATACAGTCAATAACACAAAAGAAAATATCAAAATCTATACAGTGTGTGCAAATGTAGGGAGGTAGGCAATAAATAGGCCATAGAGGTGAAAATAGTTACAATTTAGCATTAATACTGGAGTGATGGATGTGCAGATGATGTGCAAGTAGAGATACTGGGGTGCAAAAGAGCAAGAGGGTAAGTAATAATATGGGGATGAGGTAGTTGGGTGTGCTATTTACAGATTGGTTGTGTACAGGTACAGTGATCGGTTAGCTGCTCAGACAGCAGATGCTTAAAGTTAGAGAGGGAGATATACAATTTTTTTTTTGCAATTTGTTTGAGTCATTGGCAGTAGAGAACTGGAAGGAAAGGTGGCCATAGTAAGTGTTGGCTTTGGGGATGACCAGTGCAATATACCTGCTGGAACGTGTGCTACGGGTGGGTGCTGCTATGGTGACCAGTGAACTGAGATAAGGCGGGGCTTTACCTATCAAACACTTACAATATTAAACAGTAGGCTACCATATTTCGTTAATTGTTGGGGCACAATATTCTGGAGTGTCTCACATGGACCTGGAGTGGCTCTCTACTTTCCTTTTAAAAAGGATTAGATCTCGTGACTTGTATAAGATGCTACAGTATGACCTTATACATGCACAGCCCTGGAACATGAACTACAGTCCCCACCATCTCGGTCTTCTCTTGTTATGAGCTCCTCCACAGATTAATAAAGCATGTATATACTGTAGTATATCCCGGCACCTTAACACCAGACCGCCCTTTCGTGATTTATGGAGATAGTGCAAGCGAGAACTATGACGTTAACGAGAAGCCAGTAGTAAGGTATTTAATCTTCTAGACATGAAATAACAAATGTTTAGTGATGCATTATTCTCTTTCAGACCTCCGGGTTAACCACAGCTAGCACATACTGTAAATTAGAAACAGTTTTTACGCTGGTACTATAGAATCCTGAAAAAAATGTCAGTCACAAATCATAGCTGACACAATGTCAACATACTATAACTCATCATACAGTTCAGTGGTGAGGCTTTGGGGCAGTATGTGTGCTTACAGATTGGTACTCGTGATGACCATGTATGTTAGTAAGCCTGCTTTCAAATCCTCTCAGTGCATCTTGGTTTTTTTCTCCTCGCTTTTCATTCATTCATGGTTTAAAATCTGTCACCTAACCACAACCACTTAGTCTAATAAACTGCAATGCGTATCCCCTGAATACTCTTGTGATTCAGACCACAACATATGTGAAATGTCATAAGGTATACGTAGATGGGATGATGACACTGAAACGAGCGGGCCCTTCTCTGCCGGAGTTATGATTTATTTGAAGGATGTACTAGGTGACTGTATAGTATGAGGCAAGATGTTACCACGGCACCAACCCACAATTAATCAGATTCCAAAAATGTGTGTCATGCACCCGCAGACCTGATGCTATGATCATGCTGGAGCACGACAGAGCAGGTCCAAGTTTCCCCTTAGAAATTGATCCTAGGTCAGTTTTAGATTTTCACTCCCAAAAAGGTTTGGATCTAAGGAAGGTAGGCTGATCCTAGATCTGTGCCTACGAGCAACTTTTAACTGGGGCAGTAGAGATGGCATCACACAGTGCACAGTGCTTTGGGCCCTATCATTACACCCA
Organism: Oncorhynchus masou masou; assembly: GCF_036934945.1. Taxonomy (NCBI): domain Eukaryota; kingdom Metazoa; phylum Chordata; class Actinopteri; order Salmoniformes; family Salmonidae; genus Oncorhynchus; species Oncorhynchus masou. Next base: position 28,461,874 of record NC_088242.1, read on the forward strand.
CATACTAGGCAGTAAGATTATAGCAATTACCAGGTAAAAGCCTGTCATTAGGGCTCTGCTTCATATAAGGTGGTTTGATAGCATCTTCCTATGAGGATAATCAATGTGGTGCATTATGACCATGGATCAACTCATCCGAGACTTTATTAGCTGTGTCTCTCCTGAAGACCTGCAGGTGATTCCTCAACAGGTTTTGGGACTCGAAGCATGCCGATTTGATTACTCAAACTGTATTGACAAACATATCACATATCAGTTGTAATGATGGACATGTATGCAGAGTGAAACATCCACCCCCCTCTTTTGCAGACAAATAATAGTTTTTACACGTTTGTGTTTTTTATTTTACCTTCATTTAACTAGGCAAGTCAGTAAAGAACTTTTTTTTTTACAATGACAGCCTACCAGGGAACAGTGGGTTAAACTGCCTTGTTCAGGGGCTGAACGACAGATTTTTACCTTGTCAAGCTTGAGGATTCGATTCAGCAACCTTTCAGCAACCCCCCTCTATGACAGTGTCCCAGTAGAGACTATAATACACACACACAGCCCATGCTGTTATCATTTAATGTGTTTCACGCCAAACAAAAAACCCATTCACTGAGATGTGGCCCCGAGCCAGAACACAACCTTGATGATAAGCCGTACAAGAGCCTTGGAGGAGGAGGAGGAACAATTATTCCACTGGCATCTAACTGGCTCTATCACAGAGGCTAGGGTTGAGAGGTCTGAGCTGAAGAGACTTAGGAGACTGGGAGATGGATTTAGTACATCTATTAAACAAAGGGTTGGTAGAAAAGGCTGGGAAGCCAATGCATTAGATTTCAATCAAACTATCATCTGTTGGCTACCAGGATACACAACTCTTATTCTGACAACTGGAAGTAGTCTACCTGAGTGGAATCAGTCTACCTGAGTGGAATCAGTCTACCTGAGTGGAATCAGTCTACCTGAGTGGAATCAGTCTACCTGAGTGGAATCAGTCTACCTGAGTGGAATCAGTCTACCTGAGTGGAATCAGTCTACCTAAAGCACTGCATCTAAGCACTAGAGGCGTCCCTACAGACACCCTGGTTCAAATCCAGGCTGTACCGTGATTGCGAGTCCCATAGGGCGGCTCACAATTGGCCCAGCGTCGTCCGGGTTTGGCCGGTGTAGGCCGTCATTGTAAATAAGAACGTTTTCTTAACTGACTTGCCTCGTTAAATAAAGGTAAAAAACAAAAACAAACTGGTGTTACTCCTTTTTTTTCACCTTTATGGAAAAACAGCTACAGCTTACAGCAAATACCAAACTGTGGGCTTGATTGAATGGCGTCTCAGAGGTTTTCATAACAGGAATGTTGGTACAGTTTGACCTTGTGCAGAAAAAGCCTTGATTTTTTAACAAAGCCATCCAGGTAAAATGGTACAGTAAACTGAACTTGACTTCCAGAGTGGTACTCCCCACCGAGGTCAAATTCTTCAACTCCATCTGCTTCAACCTGGTGCCTGTGGAAAACTCTGAAATGTACTGTCATGCGATCTTCTTTGTCAGATAATGCTGGGGAAATTAAGATTTTCCACTGTGGTGATTAAAAAGTGAAATGACCTGTCCTCTACATGCCCTAAGATGAAACAAACCAATCATCCTCCCTGTCATTTCTTCCACCTACTAAGTAAACATGTAATGTCACGCACGGCGTCCTTATCTCTTTCCCTGCCTGTAGAGATGTTGGGATGTTGTCTGCAGGAGAAAAGTCCTGTCAGATGTGAGTTCTAAAGAGCTTAACCTGGAAAGGTACTGTAGGAAGTGTTTGTATAGAGAGAATTTAATGACAGATCGGATGAATGTGGGGAAATACCGATGGATGTTGATAACGCTTTAGAATAGCTTTCAAGTAATAAACGTTAACTCTTTATAACAGGCAGCTGAGCTAATTTTGACAAACCAATTTTAAATGAAATAAAACATTAATTTTGTTTGGCATATTTTACCATCACAACCAATTGCCATTTAGTAAAATGATCATGTGGTTTTCATTATCAGACTCCTATATATTATTTAACACCCATTCAATGATGGTTGAAAACCAGGAAGTGAATGTGAGCAAAACCCAAACCTAATTTACCACACATTGTTTTACTAATTGTGTATAAAATGGGAAATGACAAGGTTGTGAAATGTTGTTGACCCCTAAAAACATAATTTAAGAATGAAATTACTAATATGTTGTTGATTTAGACATTTAAGAACTCTTGAGAAATATGCTTTACCAAGCAGTTGAGTTACCCATTAAAGGAATGCTATTGAGACATTGTTAGTCATAATGGACAATAGAACAGTATTGCTATGGGAATCTTTTGTCTGTGCAAATACAAAAATCCTTTAAATTCATATCATTATCTACTGTCTGCCTGCTATCTTCAATATGTTTCACAATATTCTGTAGATGTAATTTTACTGGTATTCATATTTTGACGCAAATGTTCATATTTTATTAATATTTGATATCTGTCCTCATTTAACTAGGCCTATCTTCCATTATAAGTAAATGAAGCAGACATAATGTAAATGAATGTATACATTTTTAGATGAGTTAAAAAGGTCTGCAAATTCCAATACAACATTTGTTTACTCTAATTGGGCAATTCAACCGGCTGCAAGCAAACATTATTAATTTATAGCTTATATTGAGGCTAAATACACATATTTTGCAGAACAAGAATTGTTCTGATAATTCTTTCTTGCTGTGACAGTTAAAGGGTTAATCAACTATTTATAAGTAGTGTAGCTACTCCATTTTTTTTATTTTCTAATACATGTACAATATTTCCTGTGTGTTTGATCAGTAAAGCTATAATAAAACATGTGTTTCTGTCAGTGTTTGGTTTGATTATAATGAAAATCCGCAGGTATTTCGATTTCACGGAGGATTAAGGGAATTCTGCCTCAGCATTTTCAGTTTGGCTGCACTGAGTACTTTGCTCAGAATTACAGAGTACTCAAAGTAGACAGCTCTGTTACAGAAAACATTGCTGTCATTACCTTTTGACTAATTACACTGACACCGTACACTGAATAGACGCAAACAAATACAGATTTCTTCTTTTTAGCAGGTTCAGGCTCACTGAACCCCCTTTCTGTGAATTTTCACCTTAGTGGTGCAGTGTATCGGGGGTTAACATAGAGCTTTCCTCCGGGGAGGGGAGGTGGGGGCAGACGGTCTCTGTGTGTTGTGCCCCTGTCAGTGGGTGGTGGAGCTTTAAAGAGGGTGTGGAGGGAGGAGAAGGGGAGGAAAGGGAGGGAGGTGTTTGGGGGGAATGTTGAAGCTCGTTTCTGTTTTCTTTTTGCACGTCAAATCCCTCCTCTCTCTCTCCCTCCCCCTTCCTCCCTTTCTCCAGACAGATCTGTTCTTCTCAGGGTCAGGTAGCAGGGCTGCAGTGAGCACACACATACACACACTCCCCAGAGCACCGGTGAGCACACACACTTGCTCCCCAGAGGCCGGTGGGTGAAGACAGGATGGGGTGTAGCTCCCAGACAGAGATGTGAGGATGGAGAAGAGAGTGTGTGTCATCCAGACAGACTTCCGTCAGTACAAACCCATCATCGCCATCCACAGCAAGCCACTGGCACACGTAAGATCCACCTCTCCTCCTTCTCTTTGGATCCACATCTCTGTGTCTGTTTCTCTCTCTCTCTCTCTCTCTCTCTCTCTCTCTCTCTCTCTCTCTCTCTCTCTCTCTCTCTCTCTCTCTCTCTCTCTCTCTCTCTCTCTCTCTCTCTCTCTCTCTCTCTCTCTCTCTCTCTCTCTCTCTCTCTCTCTCTCCTTGTTAAATTGGTTACAGCCCCTCCTCTGTTCTGCAAGAGGCCTACCCCCTGAGTTAGGGGGTCTAGTGTTGGTCTCTACTCTTCCTGCAGGGGGAGGGAGTGAGTGAACTTATACATCAGTGACTGAATGAGAGGAGGAATTTGTTGTTTTACTTGCTGCCTCTTCAGCAGGGAAGAGTAACAGTCTTCCCTAGTGGTTAGTTAACCTTGAGAGAGTGTTTATGGCTTTGACCGACAGTGATAATGTTGTCTGTCTGGAGAGACTCACACCGATGCAGCAAAGGAATGCAAACAGACTGTCAATCAGCCAGGCAGAAGACATGGGGTCTTGTGTTGAGGAAACAGGAAACATTTTCAGGGGATAGTTTTGTTGAATTGTTGAAAATCAATATTGGTCTAAAAGTTCTCTGAAAGTATGTAATATATTAGAGATTTCCGTCAGGCTTGCGTGTTTAGTTATACTGAGAGTGAGTGGTACTTCAGATTGGATGGTACAGCAGTGTGTGAGTCAGATCTGAGATGGATGATATCTCTGTATGATCAACGAGCCTGTGACATCAGCCTGTCTCTCTCCATTGCAGACCATGTGGGATCCCTCTCACTCTCTCTCACTCACACACACACACACACGCACGCACGCACGCACGCACGCACGCACGCACGCACACACACACACACACACACACACACACACAGCTTTTGAAGTCATCAAAAGCAGTGTGATTTTCGCACCTTGATAATACTGTTTATTATGGGTCAAGACATTGCAGCACAGTGTGTATGGGTCAGGTATGGTATAGTGTACACATACCAGACACCTTGTAATGAAATAAACTAATTGAAAGGTAGAGTTCTTTTACAGTGTTTTGACTTTCCAGATGATAATGGTTGTGTTTCATGTTTCATATTATTAAATCACCAGGAGCTCTAGTTTGACTGCTGTCGCTCTATGTTTCTGTGTTGGAATTCTTCTGCATCCCAAAACAGCTGTACTGAAGATATTCTCTCTCGGGTCTTGGCTTATGAAATCGAATCATGTGAAAACAATCATGTCATTGATCTAATTGCAATCCAATAGCAGTACATGCACCCAGAGATCAAACGCAGCACCTGTAGATATAGGCCTGCATGTGTAGTGGTCGGGTGATCAAAGAGTCTGTGTGCTTACCTCCATGACCTGGACCTACTGGAGTTCAGGTGGAGGCCAGACCAATCTGCTTCAGATTGGGCTGGGCTGCAGTTCAACCACCTGGCATTGTTTAGAGTAGTACTGTGTGTGTTTAAGGAAATAGCTTTATATGTGTTGTAGTGGGTCAGAGTTATGTTAATAGTTCTTGCTTAAAATCATCACAACCTTCTTATTATGAAGTGAAACCGTGTAGGTTAAGATTGTAGGGCTTAGTATTATTTTACACAGACGGATGAGAAACCAGTGGGTGGTACAGTACAGATACCCTCAGGTCAATGCAGTGAACGTACTGTACATTCCAGGCATTTAAGGGCTTGCAGTATCTTGGAGTTGAGATATCATTGGTTTCCCAGTACTAGAATTGTTCCTACAGTTGGACAACAGTGCATTCAACCGAAATGTGTCGAAATGTGTCCGCATTTAACCCAACCTCCCTGAATCAGAGAGGTGCAGGGGGCTGCCTTAATCCACGTCCGGGGAGCAGTCAACTGCCTTGCTCAAGAGCAGAACAGCAGATTTTACCACCTTGCCAGCTCTGGGATTTGAACCAGCAACCTTTCGGTTACTGGCCAAACACTTTTATCATACTGTTGATTGATACAATAAGTTACTGATAAAATTACTAACAGTGCAGAAACAGTGTTAATAAGAGGGACTTTACTTGGGGATCTGTCACTCTGTCCTTGAAAAAAGCGAGTGTGAAGTTCAGAGGGAGAGAAAAATAAAGGTATCTTCTGGATTCTCCCTTTCTCTGTTAGGCCTATTTACACATCTAGATAAAATGGAAAGATCAGTTCACTGAAAAGTAACAATGTGCACGAATCGCATAAATGTAGGTGTGTGTGCGTGCCTATGTGTACATATGTGTGTGCATGCATGCTCCTGTATATGTGTTTCGACATTTTCTGATTGGACAAACATCCTCCCTCCTCAAGTCAAAACACAAACGCTCTGCTCCACAATAAGTCCCATTCATCAAGCAGGAGGGGATGTACATGAACAAAGACAGAGGTTCATCAGGGTTAGCTGCCTTTTTCACACAGACAATACCCAATGCTTATATAGCTTAGCACTGTGATTATGTGAAAGGTGAACCATTGATGTGTCACTTTAAATATCTTCCCCGTGCTTAGCAGTACTGAGGGCTATGGAGCTAATGTGCAGAATGATGTTAAAGTGCGACGATAAATCCAGCCCTGACAAGTAAAACACGGTCTATTCACCTGACTGTAGCCGAGGGAAGTTCAGGTGTGTCTCGGTGTGTATATCCTCAATGTTGGTTAAAAACACACATCTTAAATCATATTTGGACAACAAGGCGAATGCCCACAGACACTTAATGTTTTCCTGTCATTGTTAGTTGACAAACTATACATGAGTTTGAATAGGTAAACCCTTTGTTGAGGTTAGGGTTAGAGTTGGGCTAATGACAGTTCTTATCCAGTGACACAGATACCTTGGCTCAAGCTGCGACAGGTTTCTATTGCTGTGTGTGTGTGTGTGTGTGTGTGTGTGTGTGTGTTTTACACAGCTTTCCTTTTCAAACTTCTTTAGATCGAGCTGTGGAAAATTTGTTCACATCTGTTTTTCCACACAAGGAAACTACAAATTTATGCTTTTGTACTCGAGCCAGAATTGCTTGTAGATTCTTGTTAGCGAAAGAGAGAAAATAAGAGAAGATTGATTTGCCCTGGTGCACAGTAAAAGTCTAAATGATTGCTGTGAGACTTCTCATTGTTCTGGACAGCATGTAGGCCAAGGTTACATGCCAAGTGCCCTTCAGTGCCATGTAGAATACTTCAAATATGGACGTTTCTGTACCTTCATATGAAGTGCTGTTCTCGAGATCAAGTTTGCACGAGAACGCATTGATCCTCTGGCTTAGTTTATCACACAAATACAATATCAGGCATGATGTACATCCCAAGTGGCACCCTATTCCCTAGTGCACTACTTTTGGGGTGGCATTTGAGACAGTTTTAGGCTGGTTCAGTCACCAGTACAATACATTTTTTATTTAACTAGGCAAGTCAGTTAAGAACAAATTCTTATTGACAATGACGGCCTACACTGGACAAACCCGGACAATGCTGGGCCAGTTGTGCGCCGCCCTATGGGACTCCCAATCACAACCGGATGTGATTCAAACCAGGGGCTGTAGTGACGCCTCCTGCACTGAGATGCAGTGACTTAGACCATTGCGCCAATGTGCACTTTAAACAGTGGGCTGCAGTGTGTGCACCCAGCACATCTGATTCAAATAACCCCCATCTCGCCTTTATTTTGACAGTATATCAGATGACTTTAATTAATCACACGTATTAGCGTTGTATTTGAACAAAAGCCTGCATGCATTTAGCGTCCTCCAGGAGTGTCATTTCCCTTCCCTGAGCAGTGTAGATGAATGAGACGGCGAACCTGGTGACCGCACTACACCTCCTCTGCCACTGTACTTCAGTTGGCTGTAAGACTCTCTAGCAGAGAGGGCACTTGTGCTGACTATACACTGGACTGAGAGAGCTAGTTCCTAAACCTCTGGTTGTTCCCTCCGATTCACCTCCATTCCCTTTGGAACGTTCCAGGGACTCAGACCTGCAGGTCAAAATACGATTTGTTTTCTTTCAATAACTTGATTTAGCTTAATTGTCTGGTGTGCCAGGTGGCTTGATGTGCACTTTTGGGACAATTCCATTGGCTCTGTTGTTCTGGGCAAGTTGCCAAGCTCAATCAAGTGCACCTAAAGTATTTGAAAGAAAACACATTTGATTTAGAGAAGCAGGCCCAATTTTCTCATGGCAGGCTGCGTTCCACTGAGAGTGTTATTGTATGTTTGTGATAACTTGTCAAGGGGCTCAACCTTTGATAGAGGACTGTTTAGCTAAAGAAAACCCATGGACTGGTGTAGGGGATGTGTTACGGTCAGAGGCTGTATGGTGCTGATGAGAAAGACGCATGGACAAAGAAAGGGCTGGTACTTGGTAAACATGTAAAGATATTATTACCATTCTGTCATCTCCATCTGTCTCCACGAAGCAGCTCACCAGCTGTCTGACCTATAACCTCTGACCCTTGCGTGCCAGGTACAGCTCACTTCCTGGAATGCACTGTACTGTACGCGAGGATGAAACTCCTACAGTGACAGGAACAGCTGGAGATATTGTATAGGACAATATATGGAATGGTCTGGAAGGTTTTCCACAGAATTACAGTAAAATTCCCTCTGGGACGATATCAATTGATTCATTGACAGACAACAGAATCAGGTGTTCGTGTAAATGTCTGACGGATCGAGCTACGATTTAAGAATCACTGTGCTCTATTCTGATGGATTCTCCTCCACGTACATGTTAAAGTATGATAACATGAACAGATGTTCTCTCTCCGCACACTATAGCTCTGTGTACGTTTCCATAAGCCCAGCTCTCTCCTCTTTCTCACCTGTCAATATCAGAGCTGTTAGATGACACTGCGACGACAGCAGCAGCAGCAGTATTGAGGTATTTGCTTTCCTTTCTGAGTCCAGAGGTCTTTGGTTCAGCAGGGGAGCAGCAGCCGCAGCCCACAGGAGGACATTTTATATTGTTTTAAAGAGAGTGGGCCAGGAGAAGGCCCCATCTGGAGAGAGAGAGAGAGGTGTGTGTGTGTGTGTGTGTGTGTAGGATGGGGGAGCAGTCCAGACTCCAGACAGCAGCGAGAGCCAGCCAGCCAGCCAGCTAAAGGAGCGTTGTCTGTGTGTGTGTGTGTGTATTGCTGCAGGTTGGGTCTCTGTCGCTGCAGCAGTGTACTCAAGCTCAGACTCAGACCCAGGAGGCAGGGATGAGGGAGAGAGAGGAGCTGAGGCGGGCTATAGAGCAGAGCGACCGTCTGCTAGCCAGGGTCCAAGAGCTGGAGGAACAGAACACACAACTCGGGAAGGACAAGAATGAGGTGGCCACTAAATACAGAGCTGTAAGTCTCCATTTACTAAAGTCCCCCTTACCTTCACCCAATTCTCTGTCTGTTGTCCTTTCTCCCTCTCTTTCTCTCTCTGTCTGCATCTCTGTCCATCTGTTTCTCTCTCCTTCCCTCTGTTTCTCTCTCTTTGCCATGTGTTGTGTACACAACTTTTTCTGACGTTGACAGTCGTTCATTGTGTTGTTAGTCGATCTGGTTTCCATTGAGATTCGTCACGTGACAAATGGCATGGATGGGATGTGTCTGCAAGGGCAAATTTGTGCATGATAAGGGACTCTGAACGTAGTTATTACTTCAACCGCCAGCGAATAGTACTCACTATATAATGATACGTCTCTGGAGAAAGAGAGAGGGGGGGGGGGGTGGAAAGAGGGAGAAAGAAAGAGCCAGACAGTACCAGCTTGTTTTAATGATACTTTTTCTCGGTGTCAGTTTTTATTCCAGCACATTGTTTTATTGTAGAGAGAAGATAGAGATGTTGTGAGTTTTTATTGTGATTCTCTCAGAGCCAATAACAGGCGTCGTACAGCTCTGTGGCCTCAGGCAGTACAGTGATTGAGTGGTTAACTGCTCGGAGACCTCTCTGATAGACATGCTCCCTTCCATTGAAAAGAAGGGTGGCAGAATGATAGGATAAGCTATCACTTTTTGAGTTATTCATCCAGGTGATCCAGGTGAGATTAAAAAACTGTTCATCAAGAGAGATCTGTGTCAAGAAGGCAGCAGGCAGACAGGTTGGCACTTACTTAGCATTACACGTATTAGGCTACTGCAGCTGTTCTGGTTCTGACTTGCAGAGGAGAAGTTGTAGCCTCGTCCCAGATAAGTACAGATCTGTCATTATAACAACAGTTAGATATGTTGGCTAAAGCACATACTGATCTGGGACCAGGCTGGAGAAGTTGTAGAAAAGACAAGACCCACCAGGGCAAATTATTTAGTGTGAGTGGAAAGGAGAGAGTGGGAGAGAGAGTGTATTTGGTGGTATTGCCAGTGGTTTCAAAGAAAGCTCCAATCCAGCCCAGGGGATCTGGCCATTACTGGTGCTGATTTCCTTAGCAGACCCGTCAGGCCGAACTTCAGCCTGCTCCAACGGAAAACTTTGTGGAGTTAAAAAGTACCACTGCAGCTCTCTTCACACACATTTTATCACCGTCTGAATTTGACATATTGAAGTATAATTTGGATTCTTGAAGTCGTAACTTTTGCCTCATGGCTGACCGTTCACACGCAGGTTATTTGGGATTTCCCTTTAGAAGCATCGACTTCTCCTGCTTAAAGAGCACTTCACAGTTTGAGGGAAGTTTGTCCTTTTCTTCATTATCCAGTAGTTTTCTGATGTCGGAGCTGGTCGGAGTTCTGGGGGGGCTCAGAGGGACACCACCTCCCAGCTTTCTCTGTCATCAGGAAATTATGTATTCCTTCTTCTTAGTGTGTGTGCGTGCGTGCAAGTGTGTTTGTGTTATTTTTTACATCATGCATTATCTTTCTCATTAGTTAACATAGTGTCTCTGTTTCAACTCTATAGGCAACAACGTATGGGAACATTAGACAAAAAAAAAAATCTCATTTAGCTCCCCCAGTAAAAGTTAACCTAATGAAATGGTAGTGCTTCAAGCTTTGTCAGGACAAAGATACATAAACAGAGAAAAGTGCTCGGTTTACCCTTCAATTACGGCTAATGGTAAATAAATGTGGAGTAGTTTTCCAGAGCTATCCAGATGCCCTAGTAACAGTAGTCTCCGCACTGTCTGGACTGGTTTAGATGTACTGTGTGTGTGTGAAGGAGTGGGTACAGAGGGTCTGGGATGGTTTTAGAGGTACTGTGTGTGTGTGTGTGTGTGTGTGTGTGTGTGTGTGTGTGTGTGTGTGTGTGTGTGTGTGTGTGTGTGTGTGTGTGTGTGAAGGAGAGGGTACAGAGGGTCTGGGATGGTTTTAGAGGTACTGGGGCCCAAGGAAAGGACTGCAAATGTGTGTTGGAGTGGGTAGAGAAAGAGAAGGCGAGTGATGAAGAGGGTAAAGAGGGTCTGGACTGTTTTCAGCTGTGTGGAGAGTGACAGTGAGGGAGGGAGAGAGAGAGACAGGCAGAAGAGAGATTGAAAAAGAGAGAAAGATGAGCGAGTAAGACAGGGTTTTATTAGAGGTATCCAGCCAAGGTGGTGCCCAAGGGATCAGTTATGTGAGTGTTTGGATATGCTTTTTTATATATTTTTTAATAATCCAATTTCATGTCAGCAGTGTTTGATTGTGAAAACAACCAGAGGCTGTTGGTTGAACTTTCCACCTCTTCAATTTCAACTCTCTATTCTGCCATAGAAACCCTGGAAGGCAGCAGCCACTCACTATCTAATGTGGTTAGATTCCGATTTTCCTGTAATCTAATAGACATAGATCTCTCTAGTCTTCTCTCTCTCTCTGGAGGGGGAAGAATGATGCAGTTTGGCAAGGAAGCTATTTGAAATAGCTGGATATTATCCTGTCTAGGGACATAAACTTTACCTTCATAATCTTCCACATCCATAGGGGCTTTCCAGAAAGCTTTCATAATGGCTTCTGTGTCCTTAGTATACTTCTGCACGTAGGAGTTCCTTACTGTAGCTTAGTCTTATAGCCTTGCCTATATGGAAGATAATACTATCACTCCAACCAAAAGTTGAATGAAATGCAGAGTGCAACATAATATTACATTAGCGTCAGTTCATAGAAGCTGTACTACAACTTTTAAACAACTAACTACGGAACCACGATGTGAAATGGAATAGCAGTTGCTTGGTCAGAACAATCACATGACAGTCATTGATGACACACACGTGTCTTCCTCTGACAGAAGAGAATCCCTCATATTCCTTCAACCCAAATCCATCTGAATGCATATCCACACTTGGCACCCATGTTATCTGCTACAAAAGATCAGTGTTAGTGTTGGATGTGAGTGGTGCTTGAACATTGTCTGGGCATGCTGAGTGTCTCTGGTCTGTGTAGTTCATATATGGGTGTTACTGCAGGCTTTTATGCAGACATGAATGGGTTCCTCTGTTCTGTCCACAGCAGAACTCTTCACATAATGTTGAAAATTCAGCAATCTTTGAGAAGATGTTTTGTTTCAGTGTTTTTTTCTGCAGATGGATGGAAGCTTGCCATGGTTGGATGAGGCATTTGTAGCATACTTGCCCTCCCTCACATTGTTTACGCTCAGTCAGTGGTCAAGTTTTTAAGATTCACTGCAGGCTTTAGTATTTGAGAAATTCAGAAGGGTTATTTATGAGGTTTGGTTTTTGGTGCCAAACCATTCTTTCATAGTAACCTTCAAACACTCTGTTCAAAAATGGTCAATGCAGTAAATGGTTTGTCTTGGTCTCTGTCACAGTCTACATAACTCATGCTCATGTGGTGGTCAAATATCAGCTTCTACTTTAAAAGCTTCTGTCCTGTTAAGAAGGGATGTTAATTCAAAACCATAACAAGAATGCTTTCAGTTTCACCTGGTTAGTTTGTTTTACGATAACCCTCAATACTAACTACTTAACTTCTCTAGGGTAGGGGGCAGCATTTGGAATTTTGGATGAAAAGCGTGCCCAAATTAAACTGCCTTCTACTCAGGCCCAGAAGAAGCATATAATTGGTAGATTTGGATAGAAAACACTAGTTTCCAAAACTGTTAAAATAGTGTCTGTGAGTATAACAGAACTGATTTGGCAAGCAAAAACCGGAAAAAAAATACATTCCGGAAGTAAGATTTTTTTTCTTTTTGTAGTTTTCTATTCAATGCCATTACAGTATCCATTGACTTAGGACTCAAATTGCAGTTCCTATGCCTTCTACTAGATGTCAACAGTCTTTAGAAATTGTTTCAGGCTTGTATTCTGAAAAATGAGGGAGTAAGAGCAGTCTGAATGAGTGGACTCTGCCGCGTCGAGCTTTTTCCTGCGCGTGACCGAGAGTGCGCCTTTCTTGTTTACCTTTTATATTGACAACGTTATTGTCCGGTTCAAATATTAATCGATTATTTAGGCCAAAAACAGCCTGAGGATTGAATATAAACATCGTTTGACATGTTTCTATGAACTTTACGGATACAATTTGGATTTTTTTGTCTGCCTGTTGTGACTGCGTTTGAGCTTGTGGATTACTGAAGAAAACTGCGAACAAAACTGAGGTTTCTGGATATAAAGAGAGACTTTATCGAACAAAAGGAACATTTATTGAATAAATGAATGTCTTCTGAGTGCAAACATATGAAGATCAAAGGTAAGTGATTAATTCTCTCTCCATTTCTGACTTGTGTAACTCTTCTACTTGGCTGGTTACTGTTTGTAATGATTTGTCTAATGGGCGATGTTCTCAAATAATTGTACGGTATGCTTTCGGCGTAAAGTATTTTTGAAATCTGACACCGTGGTTGGATTCACAAGAAGTTCATCTTTAAACCTATGTAAAATAGTTGTATCTTTTCTGAATTTTTCTAATAAGTATTTCTGTGTTTGAATTTGGCGTTCTGCAATCTCACTGGATGTTGGCCAGGTGGGACGCTAGCGTCCCACATACCCTAGAGAGGTTTTTAATGAATCACTGATGTAAAATAACTTACGTTATCTTCGGTACAGCATTACAGACAGAGAGTACCCACTGGGGACACACCGGTTGAATCAACGTTGTTTTCATGTAATTTCAATGAAATTACGTTGAACCAGCGTGGAATAGACGTTGAATTGACGTCTGTGCCCAGTGGGTATGCTTAGTCTAGCCTAGTCTCTACGCTTCGTCTGCTGGTTCATTCAAGAAAATCCGCTGCACTTGAACCTAAGGCACAATATGGCCTTTGTGTCCCTGTCCAGATGAATACCCTGGCATTGTTGAAACTATGTGGGCGTGGTGGGCACATAAGGTCTTTATGCTGTTAATTTTAACAGAGAGAGAGAAGAGAGAGAGAAAAAAGTCGTACTTGCGACACTGCCCTTGTTTTCGTCTCTTTGTGTTGTTTAGTTGACTGCTTTGATAGTGTAAGGGTTGTGTTACCAACAGACTGAAGAGGATAACAATGCCATTCACATGAATGCCATCCTACACCTTCCTACAGTCCCTCCAGGAATCCTTTGGATCCTCTGCCACTAGGGAGAGAGAGACACCTGTTTCAGGAGGGGTGAGGTGAAGGGAGCGAAGGAGAAGAGGGGGAGGAAAGGAGGAGAGGCTGTTGTTACGGTGTGAGAGCGGTACAGTAGTGGAGGACTGGACACAGAGAAGAGGGCTTCTGTTTTCTACTCTGGGGGACTGTAAGCGAAGAAAGAATTGAGGAGAGCAGAGGAGGAATGTGTGGATTACAGTAGCAAGTACCAACAGACTGAAATTAAAGAGGAGAAAAGTATTTGATTGAGCAGTAAAAAAAGAGAAAGCAACCGAACAAATAGTAGAGAGAGCGAGAGAGAAAGAAAGAGAGATTGATAGAGAGAGACAGAGAAAGAGAGAAAGAAAGAGATTAAGGGCATACCGCTGCAGGTGTGCGGCGCTAAACAGTGGGCTATAGGGAGAAAGAAAGGAGACTGACTGTTCGCAGCGTGCTGAGTGGAGTTACCGTGGTGACCAAACCGTGAATTAGTACCTTCTCTTCTACAGTGAACCCTCCTGAACCTCCGCTAACCAATCACAGGGAGAGAAAAGCAGAGGGTAGAGGTGTTACATGGAACTTTATTTACAACCTATAAGTCTACCTGGCCTATTAAGGAGGTGCAGTTGATACAGGTGCAGTACAGGGACTGTGTAAGGGTGTTAGGTTACTGTTGAGTTGCGGTAGGTAGAGAGTGTTGACAGGTCAATTGACAGGTTGATTGACAGGCGTTGGGTTAAGGTGATGTCTGTGGAGCGGGGCCAGGGACGTGGCCACTCCCCCTCTGACCCGGAAGAAACCAACGGGCTGCAGGTGGATCCTGAACCAGAGGAACTGGACTGGGATAGCTTTAGTACTGCATTGGAACAGAGACTGACTATTGTGGGTATACTGGTGTGTTGGGTTGGAGGGTGTGTGTGTGTGTGTGTGTGTGTGTGTGTGTGTGTGTGTGTGTGTGTGTGTGTGTGTGTGTGAGAGTGAGTGAGTGAGTGAGTGAGTGAGTGAGTGAATTGACGTGTTTACATGTGTGTCTGTACTGTTAACTCTTTTTTTACAGTATCTTCACATTATCTGGTAATTTTGAGACAGTGATTTATCTTAACACACCAGCCAACCTTTTGGATAATCTGTATTGAGGGTTGGGAAAAGAGAGTGCCAATTATGTTTTGGAAAATACATTTTTTTGACGTAACTCACTAGCTGGGTAGATAAAGTAGAGATTATGAAGAAAGAGCACAGCACAAACACATTTATATAAACATATTCAGATGGAACATGTGGTCAATGATACATTTGCAAATGGACACATATTTGGGTATGCAGTTCAGCCTCATTCCAAATGCCTTGACCATGATGACTGGTACATTAGAAAATAGCTGACACACTCAACCAGGCGCCAAATAAGACAGACTTTTAAATCTGTCCTGTTCGGGACAGCTGTTTGTGTTATTGTAAAACTGGCTTATCAAGTCAGTGTTTTTCTTTCTCTCAACGCGTCACTGAGAGGATTGTTTCCCACTATATATTGGAGAGAGGGTTGGGAAAGGGAGGATAAATGTTTGCTACTTGGGAGTACTCTTGATGCAAGGCATTCTGCTGGTTTTACATCTGTGTGTCTGGGATATGATCGTCTCTCTATGTAAGCTAAATGATTTACCCTACTGTCCTCTCTCTGTCGTGTCTCTTCTTTGCCTTCACATTCCACCACTTTTACATTGTCTCACCGTTTCACCCCTCAACCCTGAGGCCTCCCTCCTCCTGTTCATGCTCCATCTCCTCCACCCATACTCACCTCCTGACCCTCTGTGCTTCATCCCTGTCTTCTTCTCCACCTCTTCAGGAGCAGGAGTGTGCCCAGGCGTCAGATCACCGTTGTGCCCAGCTGGAGAAGGCCCAGCGTGGGCTGGAGCTGCAGCTGTCTGGCCTATCTGAGCGCCTGGAGGAGGAGGAGGCGTGCTCGACCCAGCTGGCCCACCACAGAGAGAGGCTGGAGGCAGAGAACAGCAGCCTCAGACGAGACCTGGAGGAACTGGAGAGTGCTCTGACTGCCACCGAGAGAGACAAACAGGTAGGCTACAACCGACTCCTTATGCATTCTCTATGGCTTGGCACCGAATGCACTAAACCGGAGCTGAGAGAGATATTATTTAAACAAAAGAACGTCCTTGATTTGGGACTCCTGAACAGGTCTGCACTATACTGACATGCTTCTAGTTCTACTTTACCTCTCTGCTTCATCTGTTTTCCTCTGGCTTTCAGTATTGAATTTTATGCCTTTTCTGTCCTCCTTTTTTATCACTTGAATAGTCCCTGGAGAGCGGTTATATTGTAAATATCTAACTGTTAAACTAGTGTGACTACTACATGTACAGACAGAGGTAAATAGAGGGGGTGTTAACATATACTGTTACAACCCCCTCAGAGCTTTAGCGATTTCATTGAGGTTTATGGAAGGATTTAGATGGTATCTTTACTCAGGAATGCTTCATAGAATGCACTGTACTCACAGCATTGGTTGTCTATGATGGGAGAGAGTTGAATTCCTTTGACTTGGACTTGGTCAAATGAGTCCGTTTTTACCTAGGCAATCAATATGGTACTCCGAGTGTATTTGGCATGAGAGGGGTTTTTGAGAAACAAAGAATAATGGTGTCAAATCCTTGAACTATGTGAATCTTTTGTTGGCTCATGTTGGTTTCCTGACATGTACAGTAGAAAACAAGGTTGTTTCAATATGGATGCAGTACACTGGGATCTACAAGACTAGACCTGCATGGTGGAGCTATTGGCACTGTGCTTTCACACCTAGTAAGTGGTCAGTCTTGATGTCATAAACAGTTGTCGTACTATAGATATGGGTGTTTTTTTTTTATCAAAGTAAAATGAAATAAGCTACAAGGAATGCAGGCTATTGGGATTGAGTTGCACAACATTTTTATTGTACACTTTTATAATTTCTATGGTATTTGTCATAAAATATGTGCAACACTTGCAACCTCATATAAAAGGTATACATAATTAAGCAATAAGTACCGAGGGGGTGTGCTATATTGTCTGATATACCACAGCTTTTAGCCAATCAGCATCCAAACTACCCTGTTTATAATGAGGTATAAACACTTTCCTCTAAACTAAATCACTTCCCTCTCCTCCATTCCTTCTGATTTATTTATCTGTATTTCAAAGTCCTGACAGTCCCAAACTGTTCCCCTGGTTCATTAGAACCTGATGGCCAAAGTGGGACCAGAATGCTACATGCATGTTCCACTTTCATGTTCATGAAGAACAGATTGAGAGTAATGGAATCTGTTTGGTCATCGAAGGGATAATTGTTTTATGGTTTGGCTGCAAAGCCATTGACTAATGCAACTGTTTTCCCAAACCCTCATCATGGTTATTGTATCAGTAGAAAACACATTGTCTAAGGGTCAAATTACTTCCAGATTAAAACATGCACTGTGGTGTTCTTTGTACAGACAGATTTATACTCGTTTGATATTTTCGAAGGTTTATTATTTTTCTCTATTTAGCAACATGTCTGGGGAAGATAAGTAACAAATACAATGGGATATGTTTTATGATATCAGATGATTTTAATTTCCTCTTTCTCTCCCCCTCATCCTCCAGTATTCAGACGGCTCTGTCAGGAAGCTTTCAGAGGAGCTGTCCCAGAGAGAGGAAGCTGTCCAAAAGCTTCAGAAGGAGAAAGAACACCTGGTGGAGCTCAGCCAGGTGAGAACTTACTGACCTCTCCTAACCCAGTACTAACACCTGGTGGAGCTCAGCCAATGGTGAGAACACACTGTCCGCAGGGGTCATAAAGTGAGGTCAGGGTGAAATGTGAAAGGTCGACCCTGGGTCTAACAGGAAGGGAGATTATGAAAGGGTTTGCAGAAATGCATATCACTCTCACATGTATGCATGTGCATGTGTGTGCGTGTGTGTCTTGTGTGGATTCTCTCTCGCCCTCTCTTTCTCCCTCTCTCCTTCCATCCATCATGCCCTATACTTGCAGCTATAGGAACCCCAGTACAGCAATGCATACCAGATGCTGTAACCAACAGTAGCAGCTTGATATCCTATATAATCTGTTAAAGTCATTTAGAATCTGAGCCATTATCCTACAGTACACGGACTGCTTATTATACATGTCCAGCGTGATGGAATATGTCTGGAAGTTACAGTTTAGCAATTCAAGTAGTGTGAGAAGTGGGAATGGAAATGGCTCAAAGCTCCTAAAATGTTATGAGGGATACAGTCACAGGGTCAGATGTTATGGTAGGGTTACATACATCATGTCACCCCAATGAGTTTGTGTCAGTCTTCTGTTATCGATGTTGGAGAGAGCGGACTCACTCTTGGCATTCCCTTGAACAACCCAAATGAACTCATCATGGCTCCTCAGATCCAATATGGCTGACAGATGCACGCAATCCCAATAGGGGATTAAAGATTTAAGCTACATCTGTGGGCCAGACTCAGCCATTTTGTTTCATCCCTGTATGCAGCAAGCCATTGAGGATCTGCAGAGCGAGGAGGAGAAGGTGAACCTCCTGACCAAAGAGAGGGCAAAGTTACAGGTGCAGGCGGAAGATGTAAGTGTATTTGGGGGAGATACGCCAAATTTGACTTCAGTAGTGTCTAGCTTTATGGTATTGGTACAGTATCATTGTAACATATGATCAAAGAACGTTACTCTTCTATGATGTTTTTTCGGATGCTGTTGAACGGTTATGCTGTCCCCTCCATTGAAGCCCAGAACCTTTAAAACGTATATTGTTATTCTCTCGCTCTCACTCAGTTGGAGTACCTGTTAGAGCAGGAGCGGCATCAGCGTGGGGAGCTGGAGAAAGGCAGGAGGAAGCTGGAGGGAGACAGCAGGTCCACTCTGGAGAGCCTCACTGAGATGGAGAGGATGAGGAGCAGCCTGGAGGACCTCATGAAGAAGTAGATTATATACACGCTTCATACACCAGTTATAAGCGCAATAAGCCAGTTATAGGCACTCAGTTAAATCGGTTATAGATGCTTAATAACAGTTTACAAGTCAAGAAGTGGGTTATAGACCAGGGACATCACTAGAGATTCATAGCTAGGGGGGGCTAAGCCCATTTTAGGGGGGTCTGGGCATACTCCCCCAGGAGTTAAAGCCCCCAAAACGTCTTTTCTCAATGTGTATTTAGAGTAACAACGGGTGTGAAATCTATTAAAATAAGGTTATTTTTGGTCAAGGTTGGCTAAAAGTATACCTGTCTGATAGTTTGTGTTCGACACTGATCTAGTATGACTTACTTAAATTCTATCCAAATTAAGACGTCCACTCTGTCCCCATCCATCCAACACCAACAAAAGGCACAAAAATGGCTGTACTGTGTAGCCAAAATACTTTTGGGATTTTATTTTGTGTGAGAGTGAGTGAGTGAGTGAGTGAGTGAGTGAGTGAGTGAGTGAGTGAGTGAGTGAGTGAGTGAGTGAGTGAGTGAGTGAGTAGACATGCAGGTCATATTATACCATTAGAAAAAAAATGTAAATTTAAGTTTCACCCTTTTGTTAATTGTTGCTCAAAATTAACCCAATAATTCAGACACATGGAAGATCCCAAACAAATATTACAACCTTTGTTACAGAACTGCTCCTCCAGCTTCTCTCTTTTGATGCTTATTTTGTGGTTGGATGCATCAAAGTGTACCTCCTATTTTTAAAGGTTGCAAATTGGTCAATGACACTATTGTGGCTTTAGTGACCCAAGAACTTCACCCTCAATGGACATGGCTGCAAGACTTGCAAGCCTTTTCTGACCCATTGTCTTACGCAACCAGGAGTACAGCCGGCACAGTGCACTAAATTACCTTTCACAGGAGCAGCTGCTCACAGGAACTGTGAGGGAAACCTGAATGATTTCCATCAGAGAAGGAAACACATCATCATCCAGGAGATTATGCACAGCAAGTACATCTTTGGGAGGACGTCCAGCCTCTCTTTTCTAGGCAAGAAAGTTTCTGGCTACCAACATCTCTTCTGTTTTAACATCAATACCGTAGTGCTTGGCAAACTCAGTTCAGCATGATGTATCTAGGAAGCTTTGAGTTGGGGCTGCATGCCTGTATGCCTTTGAGCAGACCTGCATCTACAGTCGAGAATCGCTGGTCAAGCTCACAAACCATCCTGTCCAAGCAGGGGAGCAACAACTCTGTTGTCATTGTTTGGGAACATGACAATTCTGTGCCTAAACCCAAGGAGGTCTCCACCACAAAATCTCCAATTTTCCTTTGTTTGCGCTTTCCTGATGGATCTGCCTCTGGAATATTGTGAATTTCCCAGAGTGCTTTGGTTCTGTCATAAAATTCCGTGGCAAATGCGTCTGTGCGTTTGACTATCAGTGTGTCACATACAGCTTGTTTGCTGAAACAAGCTTCTGCCAGGTCTACAGTCTCTTTCTGGAGGAACTTGTCGTCCCTCAGTTACAGAAAGAAGGGACTGAAACATCAGTAGCAAATACTCGGTGGAGAACTGATGAAGCTTTGCTCTCAGACCAACAGCCATGGGGGATCCAATGGCAGATAGACAATCCAAAATTAGCAGTTAGTGTCCAAGACTGCATTAATGGACCACAGCTGGCATGCCCAGCAAGTGTTTGAGAGCTGTTCAAGTTCAGCTGATGCTATTCCAAGTTTGGACTGAGCTTCTTTGAACTTGTGGTGGTTAACTAGGGATGTATTGAAAAACGAATACACATTCTCCAAGAAACTGAAAAACTCAGCAGCCTCCGGAATAGCCCTGCAAGTGTGACACAACACCAAATTATGCTCATGAGCATAGCAATGTACATATACTGCCTCCAGATGCAGCACTCTGAAATGTGCTTGCACACCTCCTTTGGACCCACTCATGACAGCTGCACCATCATAGGTCTGTGTACTTTAGGCCTGCTACCCCCATCATAGGTCAACACACTTTAGGCCTGCTACCCCCATCATAGGTTAACACACTTTAGGCCTGCTACCCCCATCATAGGTCAACACACTTTAGGCATGCTACCCCCATCATAGGTCAACACACTTTAGGCCTGCTACCCCCATCATAGGTTAACACACTTTAGGCCTGCTACCTCCATCATAGGTCAACACACTTTAGGCCTGCTACCCCCATCATAGGTCAACACACTTTAGGCATGCTACCTCCATCATAGGTCAACACACTTTAGGCATGCTACCCCCATCATAGGTCAACACACTTTAGGCCTGCTACCCCCATCATAGGTCAACACACTTTAGGCATGCTACCTCCATCATAGGTCAACACACTTTAGGCATGCTACCCCCATCATAGGTCAACACACTTTAGGCCTGCTACCCCCATTATAGGTCAACACACTTTAGGCCTGCTACCCCCATCATAGGTCAACACACTTTAGGCCTGCTACCTCCATCATAGGTCAACACACTTTAGGCCTGCTACCCCCACCATAGGTCAACACACTTTAGGCCTGCCACCCCTGTCATTTGGAGCTGCTGTTGCAACTCATTTGCTTTTGATTGGGCATCAAATGACTTGATTTCTGCTAGTGCTAGTAAACGCTCCTTAACTGTCCCCTCTGTCACATACCTAATACACAGAGCCAACTGTTCAGACTGCCCATCCCTGAACACAGCATTCGATCATGTCATTCTGAGATTCTGGAGAGAGATACGTCACATTTGATGGAGTATTGTACCTTTGCAGGAAAGGGTCAAACTCCTTCAAAAGCTCCATACATTCACGAAAGTTCCCTCTATTTGTTCTTTCACTAGATTCATCATTGGCACGGAAAGAGAGTCCCTGTCTTCCTAACATTGAGGTGACTGTAACAGATACTCCCTTCTCTCTGCAATATCACTAACATGGGCAGATGTTCAAATCTGAGCAATGTTCCCATGATTGCTAGTTGCCTGGTTGCTTTGCTCTGCCACAACACTGTCTCTGTGTGTGCCAGCTCATGTTTACCGAAGATGGACAAAGATTTTTTTCCAATTTTTGCAGCCATTACTGACAAAATAATCAAATGTAAATGGTTTTGCCAAAAACTCTACATGGAAAGCAGAAAGCTTTACTCTACACAATTGTATTTCTCAAACCAGCAGTGCTGAAATGCCCTTTTCTGTGTACCAAAACGTTCGTGTGGGTAGTTATTCAGCTTCACTTGTCTGGGCCCAGTGTCTTTGTCACCAAAATTGCTCTAATTTCTGGAAGGAGTTGCTGCAGCAGCTTGACTACTTCATTTCTCTGGATCTGTTTCTTGTCCCTCTCTCTCTGGACATGCTTGCTCTCTCTCACTTATACCGCATGTTGATCTCTGCCTTGCACAGAAGCCTCTCTTTCTGCATGACCATTTTAAGATGTCATTAAAATCCTTTATTTATGCCTAACAAAAGTAAGGCATATGCTGTCATATGCTGCATGAATTTAACTGAAAGCTTAAACATCTACTGGCTTTTTTGAGTCACTAACCTTCGACATGCTCCCTCAGCCCCCAGCTTCTTTCCCGCATTCTTGTCTGCGGTGTTTTGACGTGTATTGTTATTAAACTCATATTTACAATAACTCAAGGCTTAATAGGTGATTAATCAGTTTAAGTTTAATTTGTTTGAACTGGTAAAATCTTCATTTCTCACCGGATTGGCCTTCGGCATAGCTGCTGGCATTGCCTCTCTTGAAAAATGTCCATATATCCAGCTGACATTAGTCATTAGCTCGCCGACAGTTGAGAAATTGAGGATAATATAATAACTTTGCGATCAACACTGTCGCCTTTTCTACACATGACCTACTGATAATTGTTTTGCAATGGCCTACTGAATGAAAGAAATTGAGTATGAAAAGATATGTTCATGATGTTACATCCTCGGTCTCATTTATAGCCTGGCACAGATAGCAAAACTACATTAAATACAACGCTAATTAGATATCATCGCCACATAACGGTGTCTTTTAAATTCAACATAAGTTAACGTTACCGTTAGGTAGCTCGCAACGTCTTACATTGTAGGCAGCCTCACGTAAAAACGTGTTGGTTAACAAAGCTTTGATTATGACTAAAGTTTATAGTAATGAACTCTCTCGCCCTCTGTTCCAACTTACCACAAATTCACATCGTAGCCTATCTACATGAATCCGTCCTGTCAGAGCCCTTTCCTGTCCGTTTACTGTTAGCAAGCAGTCTCAAGCCACAGAAGTAGGTAACGTTAACCAACATGTTAGCTACGAGTAGGCCTAACGGTCACTAGCGTGTGCAGCATTCTCTGCATCAGCAGCCTCCCCCAGGTCCTAGTGCCCACCCCGTAAGAAGTTCAAGATAGGATGGTTGATGGAAAAAAAGGACGGTTGACGGAAAAAAGGATTCACAAAGAAAATACATTGACTAATATATTGATTTATTTAGGGGGGGCTAATTAATATTTTAGTGGGGCTAGACGTCCCTGTTATAGACAATGGCAAATCATTGAAAAAAGAACAGTTGAAGAGTTCAATTACAACTTACAGACAATGAGTTACAGAGATATGAGATATTTATAGAGAGAAATATAATGCAGTGGCTTAGTTTTTTCATAGACCCAATAGAGTTGGGACTGGTCTGTTGAAAAGTCTGCTATAGTCTGTTGAAATACCCATCTTATCCTCAACCAAAACAAGGGAAATTGGCAGACCGACAGTCCAGGTGTTGTCAACTGATGTCTTTGCTAAGGAATTGCATCTGCATACTATATCAGCCATATGATATCTGTTCAACATCCAAGAAATGAAAAAAAACAGTCCAGAAACAGTATTTGGTTTGCTGCTTGCAGACATTTGGATTGCATGTCTCTGGCTTACAGCAAAACAGATGCCTGGTGGAGGTTATAACATGATATCAGTAGTGCAGAGGACCGTTATCTAGATTTTAAGGGCTCAGGGCCTCGGGCCAGGGTTTCAGTAATGTCCTAACTTGTTGGTATGTGCCTCTCAGTAATATGAGGCTGAATGGAGGAAGGTGTTCTCTGACCTTTACCTGGAGAGTAGAACCAGCTGTGACATACAGGACACAAACGCAATAACATTTTCATTACCAAAACAGAACTGGGCCTTGACGTCAGATGTCATTCATTAGTTTCCCCCCTTTCCTTCCCTCCTTCTCTTTCACTCACACACCTCTGTTTCTCACAAAAAAAAACATTTTCATTTTCAAAGGAAGAGGGGTCCTTAAAGTCATTCATCCTCGTTGCACAATATTATTCTCACTTGTGAATGCCAATCAAATGAGTGAGTCACCTTGTTGCATCACTAGGATCAAACGAGGTCTGCCACTCATTCTCCCTGCTGAGCATGTCCCCTCACAGGGCAGTTTACTGTGGAAAAGGTATGATGATATTGATATACTCTCTCTCTCTTTCTCAAGGAGAGATGTGGAGATAACCAGCACCAGTACCAAGCTGGAGGCAGAAGAGGCCCTAAACATCAGCCTGCATAGGAGGAACAAGGAGCTGCAGGTTGGACCCAGACTGGAGATGAAGGGGTGTTCGAGTGGAGATATTGAGGGGTGGCAGGGGAGGGGAGAGGGGTAATGTTGTGGGTTTGAAGGACTTTAAAGGGAGTTGGGGTCAGGGGTAGGAGGCATTGAGACATATTGTGAGGTGGCGAGGGGGAGGGTGATGGGTTGAGTTGGAAGAGGGGGTGTAGGGTCAGGGGTCGGGAGGCATTAAGACGTGTCGGAGAGAGTGGGAGGACTGGGGGAGATTAGTGGGGGTTGGGGGTTGAGGTGGATTTGAGGGGTAAGATTGAAGGGGGTTGCTCCCGGTCGGGATGTCAAGGAGAGATCTGCATTCCTACTTTTCAGCACCACGGCTGTGTTCTGTCCTCTGATTGGTGGGCTGGTTTCACAGCCCCCTGCCTGTCAGGAGAATGAGGAGCTGGTAAAAACACACATCCTTCATCTGAACTGATAAACATCTATAGCCTGGCCTCTCTTATAGAGAGTTAACCTCCATCTGAACTGATAAACATCTATAGCCTGGCCTCTCTTATAGAGAGTTAATCTCCATCTGAACTGATAAACATCTATAGCCTGGCCTCTCTTATAGAGAGTTAACCTCCATCTGAACTGGTAAACATCTATAGCCTGGCCTCTCTTATAGAGAGTTAACCTCCATCTGAACTGATAAACATCTATAGCCTGGCCTCTCTTATAGAGTTAACTCCTTCACTCTCTGTGGATATATGCTGTGTAGACATTGCCCTTTGACTTCTCCGTTCAGGTTATGGTTTGCAAAGATGCACTTCAAAAACACAAGAGCCTTCCTAGTGAAATAATGTTTTATAAATAAGTCATTATAGTGTCTGATTTGCAGATACTTTGCACTATGTAAATGGGCTTCATGTCCAGGCTATAAACGATGCGCCCTGCAGCTTGTTGTGTTTCCACATTCAGTCCAGAAGTATGTCAATGATTGGGAAAGAGGTTGCATTTTCTTTTTGATTCAACAGTGCCTACGCAACTAAAATAACATTCAGGTCATTCAGTTCTTATATCTGGCATAAATGCCTGAATGAGCACGTAATAACGCTGAAATGATTACTTTAACAGGACTTTTGTTTTTTTTGTACTATTTGCAGGTGTTATTGCATTACATTTTTGCAGACACTCTTCTCCAGAGTGACTTACAGGGTCAATTAGGGTTAAATGCACATCGGCAGATTTTGTTCATGTTGTCAGCTCAGGGATTCAAACCAACAACCTTTCGGTTACTGGCTCAACACTCTTAACCGCTAGACTACCTGTCGACCCCAAAATGATGAAAAGGCCCACGGAAGACAAGGTTACGGGAACAACGTTGACAAGCAGTGGCATACTGTCGCTCCAACACGATTCTCTCTCTCTGCCACTGGGACTTGCAGATGAACATGTGTTTTGTCTGGCTCTGTTCCTTCATGCAAAAGAATGAGATTGAGAGAGATACTGAAGGAGTTGCAGATAAACAGAGGGACGGAAAGAGAGCCAAGAAGAGAAACAGAGAGAGACACACAGAGATGCAGAGAGAAAGAAAGACAGAGGTGGAAAGAGAAACCAAGAGAGAAACAGAGCGACAGATTGAGGAAAGAGAGAGAGTAGTAAAAGCAAAAAGGGGCAGATCAGGTAAACTCCTCCTGAGATCCATGGATAACTCCAGTTCCTTGATCCTCTATCCAGAGGTTGGGAAAGAACACAGGAATAAAGACTGTCTTTGTCTGTCTGCTGGGTGAACGAGGGACTGAAAGACGATCGGTGTGTCGGTGAGAGTGGTCATGTTTTCACATTTACTGTAGCCCTGGCATTATCCCAT
Organism: Oncorhynchus masou masou; assembly: GCF_036934945.1. Taxonomy (NCBI): domain Eukaryota; kingdom Metazoa; phylum Chordata; class Actinopteri; order Salmoniformes; family Salmonidae; genus Oncorhynchus; species Oncorhynchus masou. The sequence goes on from NC_088242.1 coordinate 28,488,263, forward strand.
CAATGAAGCCTGTGTGTGTGTGTGTGTGTGTGTGTCTGTGTGTGTTTGGATCGTGATCAGCATCTCCTCCCACAGATAAAGATGCAGGTGTCCAGGCCAGGCCAGCGCTGAACAAAAGACCAGATTATTGCTCGCCCACTCGTGTGTGGTTTAAATATAAAGGTCACATGAATATATCAAGATTCCCAAGACAGCATTGTAGCTCACAGGAAATCAAAGAGATATCTCATTTATGATGCAGCTATCTTCCCCCCCCCCCTACAGTACAGTTAAAGCACAATGTACTGCTGGGGGTAGCAGTTATGCATTTCAGCTGCTTCTTAGGAGAGTTGGAGCTCAAAGAGATGGCTCTGAATAGCTTTGTGATAGCTCTGAACAGCCTGTGTACTTTACAGTGCAATGTTCAGTATTTATATTGTGTACGTGGGGGAGAGTTGGCTAGTGAGGACCTATGATGATGGAACTCCCACTACTCCTCTACAGTTCAAAGCAGCTTTGGCAGACACAATATGAATGCAGTTGTAGAATGGGGCTAGCAGATGCATGCTATTCACTTCCATCTCGGAGGTGGGAGATGTTTATTGGCTGGTTTTATGGTGTTTATAATAAAGCAATTCTAGCGGACTGAAAAGGGATCATTGTGTGAGGTCAGAGGTCAAGTCAATCATCATGAACTAGTTTTTGACCAGTGTTTTTCTGTTTTGCTTTAAAGCAGATGTGGGTTTGCATGTCCAGTACGTGTGCAAAAGTAACACAGGACAGGAGCCAGGCCCTCAGCCACCTGGGTACTGTACACAGAGCACATCGTTTTTAATAATATGATTTTGACCTTCCTGTCCTCAGCTACACTCTTAGAAAAAAGGGTTCCAAAATGGTTCTTCGGCTATCCCCCATAGGGTAAGCGTTTTTGGTTCCAGGTAGAACCCTTTTGGGTTCCATATAGAACTCTCGGTGGAAAGGGTTGTACATGGAACCCAAAGGGTTCTGCCTGCAACCAAAAAGGGTTATTCAAAGGCTTCTACTATGGGGACAGCTGAAGAACCCTTTTTGGTTCCAGATAGAGACTGATGAGGTAACAGCCTTGAATTACCTGGCCATCGCTCCAGTCAATGAAATCACCAGGGCATTGCCATGGTAGCTACATCTGTTTTTTTTTTTAAACAAAGGGTTCTTATTCCAGAACTTTTCAAGCTTAGAGTGTGAAATGATCAGAGCATACATACGTGGACAGTATGGAGAGTTCTATTGATAGGAGTAGAGTCTGTAATGAGGTTAGTTTGATGCAGGAGTAGGTCTGTGGTAGGCGTGTGCCAGGAGAGACTAATCGTTCAGCCTCTGGTCTGGTTCCCCTCTCGGGGGGCTCTCTGAGGGGGGTTGACAGGATATAGCTGCCCACGCTATAGAATACCCCTCAGATACAATCACCGAGCCATCAGGCTCAACTCACATGTGATTGCAATTTATGCTCAATTTAAAATGGTGGAGATTTGCACTGGGGAAAAAAGCCCCTAATGTGGAAAGTTTAAGTAAGTGCAATTTCAGATATCAGACCATCCAGAAGTCCACTGTAATAATGGGCTAACCGTTTTGTTTCCTTCTGCGGTGTCTTATGCTTATACGATGATGCTGAAATGGACCTACTGTGGTAAAACACAATAGTGTGCCAGAACAGCATTTCCCAGGCATGTTCAGAAGTAAAAAAACAGGTGGTCCAACAAACTGTTATTCTACAGGGCAGTGTTATTGTATCAAAATATTAGCGATAACAGTTTCAGGCAAAGTTGACCGGGGGAGAAGTAACAGAAACAGACACAATGTATTAAATAGAGCAGTCGGGGAGCTCTGCTACTCTCTCTCTCTGTGTGTGTGTGTCAGGAAGTGTGGAGTGTAGAATGCCCAAGGAGAAGTGGCTTGGCTGAGTGGAGCACAGCAGCATGTGTGTGTGTCAGTATGTGTGTGAGGGAGAGAGAGAGAGAGAGAGAGAGAGTGTTGGGGAGAGTCAGTCAGTCAGTTGGGCTGCTGCTGCCTCACCATGGCTGTGCTCTCTGCTGAGGTCCTGCGCTGGCACGTGAGTTTCTACACCACTTTTCTCTCGCTTGCTCTCTTTTATCCTCCTGTCCTCTTTCTTTTTGCATGCTCTGGAACGTTTGTGTGGGCTTGTGCCATTCATAGGAAGCTTGAATGTTATTAGCTAAAGTTATACCGATGTTATCTGAATGACTAGCCTCCTGGTTGTTTTGCTACCTGTAGAGTATTGTTGAAATATTTGCATGTATTATACTGGTTTACTGTCATCACTAAAACTCATTTGACTTAGAGATGATTAGGGCCAGCAGCATACCAAATCAAATTGTATTTGTCACATACACATGGTTAGCAAATGTTAATGCGAGTGAGGCGAAATGCTTGTGCTTCTAGTTCTGACCATGCAGTAATATCTAACAAGTAATCTAACAATTTCACAACAACTACCTTATACACACACAAGTGTAAAGGAATGAATAAGAATATGTACATAAAAATATATGGATGAGCGATGGCCGAACGGCATAGGCAAGATGCAGTAAATGGTATAGAGTACAGTGTATACATATGAGATGAGTAATGTAGGATATGTAAACATTATATAAAATGGCATTGTTTAAAGTGGCTAGTGATACATTTATTACATTCAATTTTTAATATTAAAGTGGCTAGAGATGAGTCAGTATGTTGGCAGCAGCCACTCAATGTTAGTGATTGCTGTTTAACAGTCTGATGGCCTTGAGATAGAAGCTGCTTTTCAGTCTCTCAGTCCCAGCTTTGATGCACCTGTACTGACCTTGCCTTCTGGATGATAGCGAGGTCAACAGGCAGTTCCTGTGAGCTACAATTCTGTCTTGGGTGGTTATTGTCCTTGATGATCTTTTTGGCCTTCCTGTGACATCGGATGGTGTAGGTGTCCTGGAGGGCAGGTAGTTTGCCCGCGGTCATGCGTTGTGCAGACCTCACTACCCTCTGGAGAGCCTTGCGGTTGGGGGCGGAGCAGTTGCCATACCAGGCGGTGATACAGCCCGACAGGATGCTCTTGATTGTGAATCTGTAAAAGTTTGTGAGTGTTTTTTGTGGCTGCGCCTTCTTCACTACGCTGTCTGTGTGGGTGGACCATTTCAGTTTGTCCGGGATGTGTACACCGAGGAACTTAAAACTTTCCACCTTCTCCACTACTGTCCCATCGATGTGGATAGGGGCTGCACCCTCTGCTGTTTCCTGAAGTCCACGATCATCTCCTTTGTTTTGTTGACATTGAGTGAGGCTATTTTCCAGACACCACACTCTGATGGCCCTCACCTCCTTCCTGTAGGCCGTCTCGTCGTTGTTGGTCATCAAGCCTACCACTGTAGTGTCGTCTGCAAACTTGATGATTGAGTAGGAGGCGTGCATGGCCACGCAGTCATGGGTGAACAGGGAAACAGGAGAGGGCTGAGAACGCACCCTGTGGGGTCCCAGTGTTGAGGATCAGCGGGGTGGAGATGTTATTTCCTACCCTCACCACCTGGGGGCGGCCCGTCAGGAAGTCCAGGACCCAGTTGCACAGGGCGGGGTCGAGTCCCAGGGTCTCGAGCTTAATGACATGTTTGGAGGGTACTATGGTGTTAAATGCTGAGCTGTAGTCGATGAACAGCATTCTTACATAGGTATTCCTCTTGTCCAGATGGGTTAGGGCAGTGTGCAGTGTGATTGTGATTGCGTCGTCTGTGGACCTACTGGGCCGGTAAGCAAATTGGATTGGGTCTAGTGTGTCAGGTAGGGTGGAGGTGATATGGTCCTTGACTAGTCTCTCAAAGCACTTCATGATGACGGAAGTGAGTGCTACTGGGCGATAGTCATTTAGCTCAGTTACCTTAGCTTTCTTGGGATCAGGAACAATGGTGGCCCTCTTGAAGCATGTGGGAACAGCAGACTGGGATGAAGATTTATTGAATGTCTGTAAACACACCAGCCAGCTGGTCTGCGCATGCTCTGAGGGCGCAGCTAGGTATGCCGTCTGGGTCGGCAGCCTTGCAAGGGTTAACACGTTAAAATGTTTTACTCACGTTGGCCACAGAGGAGAGCCAGCAGGTTTTGGTAGTGGGCCGTGTCGGTGGCACTGAATTGTCCTCAAAGCGAGCAAAGAAGTTATTTAGTTTGTCTGGGAGCAAGACATCATGGCCCACGACGAGGCTGGTTTTCTTTTTGTAGTCCGTGATTGACTGTAGACCCAGCCACATACCTCATGTCTGAGCTGTTGAATTGCAACCCTACTTTGTCTCTATACTGACCGCTTAGCTTGTTTGATTGCCTTGCGGAGGGAATAGCTAAACTGTTTGTATTCGGTCATGATTTTGGTCGCCTTGCCCTGATTAAAAGCAATGGTTCGTGCTTTCAGTTTTGCGCAAATGCTGCCATCAATCCACAGTTTCTGGTTGGGGAAGGTTAGCTCCCTGCATCCCACTCCTAGCTTTCCTCTGAAGCTGTGTAAGGTTGGTCCTTGATGGGAGACCAGATGCTGCTGGAAGTGGTGTTCGAGTGCCAGTAGGAGGCACTCTTTGCTCTGGTCTAAAAAATATATCTCAATGTCCCTGGGCAGTGGTTGGGGACATTGCCCTGTGTAGGACGCCATCTTTCAGATGGAATGTTAAACGGGTCTCCTGTCTCGCTGTGGTCACTAAAGATCCCATGGCACTTATTGTGAGAGTATGGTGTTAAACCCGGTGTCTTGGCTAAATTCCCAATTTGGCCCTCATGGTCACCTAATAATCCCCAGCTTCCAATTGGCTCATTCTTCCTCTCTCCTGTAGCTATTCCCCAGGTCATTGCTGTACATGAAAATGTGTTCTCAGTTAATTTACCTGGTAAAATAAGGGTAAAAAATAAAAGGAGTGTGATTGAGATATTGAAAGTTATGACCCTGCCTGTGTGTGTAGAGTGCGGAACTTTGTTTGGTGTTTCCCCAAGTCTCTGCGTTTTGTGGTTAGTAGTGAGAGAGTTGGCTATGTTTGTGTGTGTGTGTGTATGGGATGTGATGTCCTGGGGCTATACGGTACATGCTAGACACTTCCTGCCACTGAGACAAGATGGAGCTGTAGATACCACAGAACATGACACGACTTGGAGCCTGAAGACTGCAATGTTTAGAAACTCGAGCAATACGTTTGTTTCAAAAGGGCATAAACAACCTGTGTGTCAGTGAATTGAGTTATGATATTGGGAAAACTGAAATGTACTTAGAGATCCATTAGTGTGATAAGAAGCTGCATGACATTGCATCTATACTGAAGCAATAATAGCCTACAATTGTATGTCATAGATGTCATGTATTAATGATGGACGTGCAATAAATCATTCAGCTATAGTAACAATTATAATATAATCAAATATTGCAACATGAACCCGATAATTTCATGAAGTGAAATCCTTCATTACTGTCGTCCCACCCATTGGGCCGCCATGTATGAATGAAAGATCATGTGAAATGACAGTTGATATTCTCTGTTGAGCTGACTGACCTGATATGAAAGCCCAGTCCCATGCAGACTCAGTCTGAGGGTCAGAGTAGAAATAATGATGGAGGCTACTGCTGCTGCTGACATTCCTGCTGTGAAGAAAAAAAACCACTGGCATGCTGAACCAACCCAGGGAGAAATACAGAGAATGAGAAACTCTCTCACCACAAACCTACTGCCCTGAATAGCAAACCAACAACAGGGTAGTGTCTCTTATTTGCCCAGACAAAACATTGTATTTCTGCAGAGTATGTAGGTTTAATGGGACAATGGGAATTATTTAAATCTGTCAGAAAGTTGCAGTGATTCTATGAAATGCTAGCACATGCATGTAATGAGGACAATGCTCTCTCGGCTCTCTGTAGGTCCGTATTGAGGAACTGGAGGAGGAACTGGAGACAGAAAGAACCATGAGAGCCAAGGTACAGTACATCTGTCACTGGTCCAGTACTGTAAGCCCTACATTATCACCTAACTCTATCAAACCTATTGCATCCATAACTCAATGGAGTTGGGCTGTCATTAGTGTTATAGGGGTGTGTGCTAGAGTTAGTGTTATGTTTGGATGTGCTGTGGCCAGTACTGCGGTCTACTGTGGTCAGTGCAAGGCATGTCCTGCTGTCTACTGTGGTCAGTGCAAGGCATGTCCTGCTGTCTACTGTGGTCAGTGCAAGGCATGCAAGGCATGTCCTGAACTGTCCGAGTGAATGTTTGTGGAGTTGGATGGCGGAGCTTCCTGAGGGAGAGTCCTGTATCACATATCAGTCAGAGACTAGAGCAGTCCAAGGTGCTGTGGGATGAGATGAGCTTTGCCCGGCTGTAATACTCTGAGACGTGGTGCAGCTAGGAGTTGTCATAGGATTGAAACCTTGGAAGGGAAGTCAAGGAGAGAGGAGGAGGAATACTGGGGAAGGGAGTTAGGTTTGGAGAATGAAATAGAGAAGAATCGGTAAGATGAGAGGTTGATTTCAGACAGGAAGGGTAGTGGAGGGTTCAGTTGGAGTAGGGAAGTGGGATTGAGGCAAATGGGAGTGACGGGGTTTGGGGGACCTGGAGTTTGGCATGCTGGTGGGGTAAATAGGTCTGTCCCGTGCCTCTGGTGGTTACCCCAAATCAGCTGCACCTGTGATAATAAATGAGAGGAAAGCCCTGGTGTTTCTGGTTAACTCACAGAGCAGCCCCGGAGGCAAACAGAGCCCCTACATCCGACCATTCCAAACACGCATGAAAACACAAATGGACACACACACACACATTCCTCCACCTTGCTCCGCACGAGCGTGAAAGTAATGGACAAGGATAATTTTTTTGCTCTCCTTCTTCAGTATGCCAAGGTGGCCAAAAGGCATCTGGTATATTTGTATTTTAAGGCTACAAACGGGGTTTAAAACTCGGAGCTTAGTCCATGTCAAACCAATCCCTTGTAGAAGAGAAGATTGTTCACTTAACAGTAGGAGGAGATTGTTAACCCCTTCTTATGTGAAACGAGTCTTGAGTTTTGTGTGTATTTTAGAGAGACCAACTCTGCTGCGATTCCACTGTGGCAATAAGCAGGCCAGAGATAGAAACATACATTTTTCATCCTCACTGGTGGTGAATGGAGTGACATCCAGTCCCTTTAGGCTGTTTGCACACTTCTTCCCTAGCTCTGGGTGGCACACACACACACACACTGGGTGGTATACTTAACTAATAGCCCTGTGCTCCTCCTGCCTCCTATTAAAGCCAGAAGAGTGAGAGAGAGAGACAGGCAGAGACTTGTAAAGCTTTATCTCGGGGTCTCTAACACACATACCAGCGCTGCAGACAGGCTGTCCATTGTCTGGCTCAGCTCAGGTAGGGAGAGATGAGGAGATAGTGCCGGCACTATCTCCTGGTACTGTTTTCCATGGGATCTTCTCCCCAGTGGAATGTCAGACACACACACATGCGCTCACCCAAACTCCCTGACACTCTCATGCAAACAAGAGTTGTCTGCCATTCCACATGGACTAAGACAAAGCTGACCTTCCTTTAACCTCTTTCGTTTACAACAGAAAGGGAACGGTTGTGAAGTGTAGTGAGCTGAAGTAGCTGTTGACACTGTCCATGGACTGGACGAGAGTGATGACAGAAACAGGTCAGAGGTCAGAGTGCATGGGCGAGACAGAGATAGGGAGCTATAGTGGTAGAGTGGGGAGGGGTGAGTGCACAGGAAACTGAAAGATGAGATCCCTCTGCTTGGTTGGAGCTGAAATGAGATTAGTCTGTTTTCACTTTGAGCTCTGATTAACCATGTCAAGAGGAAGACCATACAGAAAATAAATAGATAATGTAGAATATCATGAAGCAGGCACAAATACTGTACATGGACAAACACACTTGACTTTGAGGTAGTGTGGCCTACCAAACACTACCAGTGGACTGAAGCTTTAACCTTCTACTGCAGTGGGCTACATCAGTGTGTTTCTTAGTAGTCTTTAACAAATCTACTTTGAAACAAAAGTGTACACCTCACACACATGGTTATGGTCTTAAGAAAAGAAGATAACTGTTCCATGTCAGATATAGAGTTGAAATACACCTTAGCCAAATACATTTAAACTCAGTTTTTCACAATTCCTGACATTTAATCCTAGTAAAAATTCCCTGTCTAAGGTCAGTCACCAATTTATTTTAAGAATGTGAAATGTGAGAACAATAGTAGAGAAAATTATTTATTTCAGCTTTTATTTCTTTCATCACATTCCCAGTGGGTCAGAAGTTTACATACACTCAATTAGTATTTGGTAGCTTTGCCTTTAAATGGTTTAACTTGTGTCAAATGTTTCGGGACGAGTTCCACAAGTTTCCCACAATAAGTTGGGTGAATTGTGACCCATTCCTCCTGACAGAGCTGGTGTAACCGAGTCAGGTTTGTAAGGCTCATTGCTCGCACATGCTTTTTCAGTTCTGCCCACAAATGTTCTATAGGATTGAGGTCAGGGCTTTGTGATGGCCACTCCAATACCTTGACTTTGTTGTCCTTAAGCCTTTTTGCCACAACTTTGGAAGTATGCTTGGGGTCATTGTCCATTTGGAAGACCCATTTGCAACCAAGCTTTAACCTCCTGACTGATGTCTTGAGATGTTGCTTCAATATATCCACCTCATTTTCCCTGCCATCTATTTTGTGAAGTGCACCAGCCCCTCCTGCAGCAAAGCACCCCACAACGTGATGCTGCCACCCTCTTGCTTGTCACGATCGTCGTAAGGAGCGGACCAAAATGCAGCGGGGTATGTGTTCATGATTTTTTAATTAAAGAAAGCACTGAACACTGAATACAAACTATACAAAACAATAAACGAATAACGACCATGAAGCTATAATGAGAACTTTGCTGACACAAGCAACTAACATAGACAATCACCCACAACCCAAAATGACAAAACAGGCTACCTAAATATGGCTCCCAATCAGAGACAACGACTAACACCTGCCTCTGATTGAGAACCATATCAGGCCAAACACAAACAGACAAACTAGACATCCAACATAGAATGCCCACTCAGATCACACCCTGACCAAACAAAATATAGAAACATACAAAGCAAACTATGGTCAGGGTGTGACATTGCTTCACGTTGGGATGGTGTCTTCGGCTTGCAAGCCTCACCCTTTTTCTTCCAAACATAACGATGGTCATTATGGCCAAACAGTTCTATTTTTGTTTCGTCAGACGAGAGGACATTTCTCCAAAAAGTACAATCTTTGTCCCCATGTGCAGTTGCAAACCGTAGTCTGGCTTTTTTATGGTGGTTTTGGAGCAGTGGCTTCTTCCTTGCTGAGTGGCCTTTCTGGTTATGTTGATATAGGACTCGTTTTACTGTGGATATAGATACTTTGTACCTGTTTCCTCCAGCATCTTCACAAGGTCCTGTGCTGTTGTTCTGGGATTGATTTGCACTTTTCGCACCAAAGTATGTCCATCTCTAGTAGACAGAACGCATCTCCTTCCTGAGCGGTATGACGGCTGCGTGGTCCCATGGTGTTTATACTTGCGTACTATTGTTTGTACAGATGAACGTGGTACCTTCAGATGTTTGGAAATTGCTCCCAAGGATGAAGCAGACTTGTGGAGGTCTACAATTTTTTTCTGAGGTCTTGGCTGATTTCTTTTGATTTTCCCATGTTGTTAAGCAAAGAGGCACATAGTTTGAAGGTAGCCCTTGAAATACATCCACAGGTACACCTCCAATTGACTCAAATGATGTCAATTAGCCTATCAGAAGCTTCTAAAGCCATGACATCATTTTCTGGAATTTTCCAAGCTGTTTAAAGGCACAGTCAACTTAGTGTATATAAACCTCCACTGGAATTGTGATACAGTGAATTATAGAAGTGAAATAATCTGTCCGTAAACAATTGTTGGAAAAGTTACTTGTGTCATGAACAAAGTAGATGTCCTAACTGACTTGAGAAAACTACAGTTTGATATTAACAAGACATTTGTGGAGTGGTTGAAAAACGAGTTTATGACTCCAACCTAAGTGTATGTTAACTTCCGACTTCAACTGTACATCACAGAAGACTGAAATATAACAAAACTGGTTTGACATAGAAACACCAGATATTTGTCGTATATAATTATATACTTTTTTTGTATGAAAAACATTTAGAACATTCCATCCACGAGGGCACTGGGTCATTTGACTGGAGGAATGGGCTACAGACCCTCTCAACATTCACAACAGCTTTAAAACAGCAGTAAAAGATCAACATAAAACCAACAACTGCGTTCAACTGGAACATCTTAAGCTTTGATTGTTTGTGCATTTCACAACCATATGTTTCAGAGTACTATAACCGTTACATGTGTTGCCTTGCTTTATAATGGAAATGCCTCAAGTTTTAGATAAACATCACCCAAGCCTGTCATTACCACTCTGATTGTGATTGTCCTTTGAAGATCACATTTATGGAGATGATGCTTAGTCTGGTCTAGCACAACATAGATTTTTATATAGACATTTAAATCATTTACACTTCTCTACCTGGAAACACAGAGATGGTAGTAGCTACTGTAGATGACCAAGAAAGAGGAGTCGCTCAATATTTGGACTTTGCAACGGATGCTCCTCCCTGCTGTTCGCTGATCCTGACCTCTGAACCCTGTGGAGGTCACTTCCTGTTGGTGTCTTTCAATCACAGAAATCCCCAGGATGTGGGATCATTTTGGTGGGTCCAGATCGAATCTGCAGGGATGTTTGCTTACCAACATCTTTACAGTGTTTCCCGCATATTTCATTAATAAAACTGCAGCTATCAATGTTTTGTCGCTTTAGATGCTCTCAGGCTGTTACATAGATGACCACAGCTGGTTCACACAAGGAAGATATAACCCACCGACAAGAGTCTCACTTTGATGATGTCACTGTGTGTGGAGAGGATACTGTTAGTGATAAACTGAGCCGGATCTGTTTCTGACGCAATTGCACCCAGACACAAATCTCGCATGAGCACTGGCCCCGAGCCAACTAATTTGTAATTGTTAAGTTTATTATGAGAGACTACAAATGACTTTGTTTTGTAGGTGGAGAAGCAGAGAGCTGATCTGACCAGAGAACTGGATGACCTTACTGATCGACTGGAGGAGGCAGGGGGAGCCACAGCTTCACAGGTACACATGCAGACAAACACACTCTAGCATGTAACCCTGAGATGTATTGGCACTTGCACTTCACATGTCACTCCATTTGACCAGTAATGGGAGGAATGTAACAGTAATCATAGCCATTGTAAATGGGATGACTAGCTTCTACCTCCCCCTCCCTCCATCACTCCCCTCAGATTGAAGTAAATAAAAAGCGGGAGGCGGAGCTCCAGCGTCTGAGAAGGGACTTGGAGGAGTCTTCTATCCAATCAGAGGCCATGGCTGCGTCTCTAAGGAAGCGTCATGGTGATGCGATGGCAGAGCTGGGAGAGCAGTGTGAGAGTCTCCAGAGGACCCGGGCCAAGCTGGACAAGGAGAAACAGAGTCTACGCATGGAGCTGGAGGACCTTGCTGCCTCACTGGACACCCTGCAGAATGTCAGGGTTAGTCACACCTCGGATGGGAAGGCTGTCCCTGAGAGTTAGCGATTCGTTCTATCACAGTGACCCACATCAAGCTTTTGGAGGTGTCTTGTAAAACCTTTACAGGTCTCCATCTTTAGTCACTCTAAAAAGAATCAGCCATGTGAGTGCCTATGTAATATGGCCAAAGCGCCTAGAAATGCCATGTTTTCATCTTATCCCCAGGTGTCGACAGACAGCCAGCTGAGGAAGCTGGAGGAGCAGCTCTCTGAGGCCAACACCAGAGGAGACGATCTGCAGAAAGCCCTGACTGAGGTCAACGTAGCCAGGAACAGACTCACAGGTGCACGTACAAGTGCAAACACACAACCTCGCACACACAACCAAGTGAAAGCTCAAAGCCTTTGGCGTGTCTCCAATGTTTAGTTCAATCGGGTTTAACCCTCTACTTGGCTTAGAGTGCAGAGTACAAATACTCACACAAACAGATTGAACAGAGTTAGTCAGCACTAGGACTAGAGACACAGATCGAACAGGGCTGTGGTACAACAAAGACCTTATGACACAGTCTTGAGTTTAGACCAACTGGCCTACCGCCAGCCAAACTCAGTTCAGCCCAGTCCAGTGCTGAGCAATGGGAAACAGACACACTAGAAGAAACTACATCATTTACAGCTTCTCCACTATTGGCCTCAGATGGCCTTGAATGCGGCAGGGGAAATATCATTAAGTATCAAATAAAGTGCTGTCATGAACCCTCTGCGAATTCCGTGAAGAGTCCTCTCTTTGTCTTTGCTCTGTGTATTAAAAATCACTGTGAGCTTAGCTATCATGTGTGTGTGTTTATGTGTTTATATCAGTTAGCTGTATGGTAAAAGTGCCGAATCGGGTATAAACCCAGTCGGCCACATCTATTTTGACCAAGTCGGTCTCTGTCCCCTGTATGTTCTGGTAGTTGATAACACACCAGGCCTAGATTCAATCAGATCAAGCATTCACCCGCAATAGAAGACACCCTCAAAGATGATATTTTGGTGGTGTCGAAGGTGTCACGTTAGAGATATCAAATCGGTGAGAGGCTGCTTGTGTGGTCAGTCATGAAGACACACCCATCCCACTTGCGTTAGATAGTGTAGGGTCTATAAAAAATAATGACACTCAAATTGAAAATCATGAAACCAAATATTGAGGATTTCTATCAGACTAATCGAGGTGTAGATTACGCATTCCAGTGTTTGAACTAAAGAAGGCTGCATGGGATTTCCCTTAACGTGACTCCATGCAACCAATGGCAATGTCCACTTTAGGTATAATGCTGCAAGCCGCTTGTGGATTTGACTGGTCTAGCGCAGTTCAACCTCCGACACTGACGGGAAAAAAACGCAATGCGGGTGTTGGCTGGCACGGATCTGATAGAATCTAGCCCCTGGTTGTGTCTCGAACCTGTCTTCTCTCTGTGTGATGTTAGCCGACAACGCAGACCTGGCCAGACAGCTGGAGGAGGCAGAGAGCAGAGCCAGCCAGGTCTGTCGCTCCAAGACCCTGATTGTGACCCAACATGAAGACATCAAGAAACAGATGGACGAGGAGCTCAAGGTAGGACCAGGCAGTGGTGTGTGTGTGTGTGTGTGTGTGGGGGGGGGGGGAGGTCAATAACTGATAAGAATTGAGGAATCTAAGCATCGGAATGACCTCATATCCCAAATGTGTCCTCCCTACGCACAATGTTTCGTTACGGATCCTTATATCTTTCAGATGTCTTCAACAGTTTCTGTGCATCTCTCCCCCATTCTAAGCTGGCCCTGGGCAGCAGTCTGGCAGTGCTGCTTCAGGAGTGTGTTACAGTGTATGTGACAGTGTGTGTCTTTTTCACGCTCCCCAGTCTAAGCTGGCCCTGGCCAGCAGTCTGGCAGGGCTGCGTCAGGAGTGTGAGGTGTTGAAGGAACAGCTGGAGGAGGAGCAGGAGAGCAAGCTGGAGCTGCAGCGTTTCATCTCCAAACTCAACACCGAGGTCACACATTGGAGGACCAGACATGAGGCGGACGCCATACAGCACTTGGACGAACTGGAGGAGACCAAGTAAGACACATACTAGTATACAGAACACACACACACACAAACGCAACTGAGCTAGAAGATAAGGGAGAGTTACACCCAAAATCTTGCCTACTTCTTACTACAACAACATACTGTGTGCCAATCGTACGACATACTATTTAGATCATACTGCCTAGTAAACATTCACGCAGTAAGCAACAAACATAAAATGCTAGGCTCACCATACTGAGAATGTGTAATGTTTCCCACCATTCATTCATTTTGCTACAGTCTATCCCCTGATTTTGAGCTGAGTGTTGTCAAACACACATGGGTCTGAAAAGCTGATTCTCTTTTTCAATCCATGCAGCAAATTGTACTAGATGAAAAGCCAACATTAGTATGACATCCTGGCATCTAAAGCATACTTGTAGTATGTGACATTTTGAAAGTATGTAGAGGTATTGAGACACACTCTCACACACCTTCATATCCAGACATTTGTGTGTGTTCCAGGAAGAAGCTGGCGTCTCGGCTCCAGGAGGCTGAGGAGGCGGTGGAGGCCACCCAGGCTAAGTGCTCCTCTCTGGAGAAGACCAAGCAGAGACTCCAGGGAGAGGTGGAGGATCTCTGTATAGACCTGGAGAAGGTAAGAGGACACATTAAAACATGGCAGAGGAGCTGAATATCCTACTTTATCAATGTAATCAATTATTAACTGGTCATAACTGAGAAATGGTAGCTGGCGGGTGATAATGACCAATCCTTCTGCCTTCATTGTTCTTCCTTCCAGGCTAGTAATTGTGGCCAGGCGCTGGATAAGAAACAGCGCATCTTGGAAAAGCAGCTGGGCGACTGGAGGCAGAAGTGTGAGGAGCTGGTGCTGGAGGTGGAGGGTTGTCAGAAGGAGAGCAGACAGCATGCCACGGAGCTCTTCAAACTGAAGACGGCCCATGAAGAGGCTCTGGAACAGGGAGATGCCCTACGCAGAGAGAACAAGGCCTACCAGGGTGAGGGTTAAATACCAGAGTATAAAGCCCTGGAACAAGGCCTACCTGGATCAAATCAAATTTTATTTGTCACATACGCCGAATACACCAAGTGTTGACTATCGTGAAATGCTTAGTTACGAGCCCTTTCCTAACAATGCTGTTAAAAAGTAAGAAAATTAAGAAATAGATAAAATGAAAATAGTAGTATTAATAGTATTTGGTAGCATTGCCTTTGAATTGTTTAACTTGGGGCAAACGTTTTGGGAAGCCTTCCACAAGCTTCCCACAATAAGTGGGAATTGTGGCCCATTCCTCTTGGCAGAGCTGGTGGACCTGAGTCAGGTTTCTAGGCCTCCTTGCTCACACACGCTTTTTCAGTTCTGCCCACAAATTTTCTATAGGATTAAGGTCAGGGCTTTGTGATGGCCACTCCAATATCTTGACTTTGTTGTCCTTAAGCCATTTTGCCACAACTTTGGAAATATATTTGGAAGACCCATTTGCGACCAAACTTTATAAATTAACTTAGGGCTCGGCGTCCCGTCAGCGGGACACCTGTTGACAACACCCGGTGAAATTGGAGGGCGCGCAATTAAAATAAATAATCGTAATATTAAACATTTATGAACATACAATTATCTTATATTGGTTAAAAGCTTAAATTATGTTTAATCTAACTGCATTGTCCTATTTACAATAGGCTTTACAGTGAAAGCATACCATGCGATTGTTTGAGGACGGCACCCCACATCAACATATTTTTCAACCAACACAGGCTTCATAAAATCACAAATAGCGATGAACCTTTCTAGGGCAGGCGTTCCACTAGCGGAACCCCTCGACAACATTCCGCTGAAAAGGCAGCGCGTGAAATATGTAAACTTAAATATGTAACTTTCACACATTAACAAGTCCAATACAGTAAATTAAAGATAAACATCTACCCATTGTGTCCGAATTCAAAAATGCTTTACAGCGAAAGCACAACATATGATTATGTTAGGTCATAGCCAAGTCGAAAAAACACAGCCATTTTTCCAGCCAAAGATAGGAGTCACAAAAAGCAGAAATATAGATACAATTAATCACTAACCTTTGATGATCTCCATCAGATGACACTCATAGGATATCATGTTACACAATACAAATTACCTTTGATGATCTTCATCAGAAGGCACTCCCAGGAATCCCAGTTCAACAATAAATGACTGATTTGTTCCATAAAGAGCCATCATTTATGGAACAAATAGCCACTTGTTGTTAGCGTATTCAGCCCAGTAATCTATCTTCATGAGGGGCAGGCACTTCGTCCAGACAAAAACTCGAAAAGTTCTGTTACAGTCCTTTAGAAACATGTCAAACGATGTATGGAATCAATCTTTAGGATGTGTTTATCATAAAACATCAATAATGTTCCAACCGGAGAATTCCTTTGTCTTCAGAAAATCACTGGAATGAGTGTTAACTCTGTCGGGAGCGCGTGTCATGAGACCAAGGCACTCTGCCAGACCACTACCTCAGAGGTCTCATGAGCCCCTCTATTATAGTAGAATCCTCATTCAAGTTTCTAAAGATGGTTGACATCGAGTGGAAGTCGTAGGAAGTGCAACTTTATCCATATCTCAATGTGTATTTGGTAGGCCAAGCTTTGAAAAACTACAAACCTCAGATGTCCCACTTCCTGGTTGGATTTTTCTCAGGTTTTCACCTGTCGTATGAGTTCTGTTATACTCACAGACATCATTCAAATGGTTTTAGAAACTGTCTATCCAGTACTACTAATAATATGCATATATTAGCATCTGGGACAGAGTAAGAGGCAGTTCACTCTGGGCACGCTATTCATCCAAAAGTGAAAATGCTGCCCCCTATCCCAAAAGGTTAAATAAATCACTTTTTGAAAATCTTCCTCTGTTTGCAATCCCAAGGGTCCCAGCTACAACATGCATGATCGTTTTTTAGGTAAAATCCTTCTTTATATCCCAAAAAGTCAGTTTAGTTGGCGCCATTGATTTCAGTCATCCACTCGTTCAACATGCAGACAACGGAATCTAAAAAGATACCACTAAACTTTGTTAAAACAAGCCAAACTACGTTTCTATTTAATTCTCAGGTACCCTAAAATGTAAATAAACTATAATATTTCATACAGAAAGAAGTATGTTCAATGGAAAAATAAAATTAGCAAGTTCGAGTCCTCTTCGTCACGTGTCCACAGATTGATTTCCAACTGTGACTCCTGGTACCAAAACTCTAAATTCTTCCTTGTTTTGGAAGAATCAAGCCTGAAACTTGAACAAAGACTGTTGACATGTAGTGGAAGCCATAGGAATTGCAATCTGGAATTGCATAGAAACCATAGCTTTCCATTGAAAGAGCATGGGATCCCAATGTATTGGATGAATCCCGGAACATATTCCAATCTGTGCTTGCAAAACAGTCTTGTAGCTTAGGGTGAGAGATGATACATGTTTAAAACCCAGGGTATAAAGGACAACTTCCAGTTACTGAAATACTGGAGGCCATTTGGTGTTCTACAGGGCTCTGTTTTAGACACTCTTTTATTTACATTGGGTAGAACATTCTCGTGATCTCTCGAGGTGTTTTCTGCGTGACTGAGTGCAACTCTTCTGTCGTTAACTCAGAGGAGATAGTTGACCTGACTGACCAGCTCTCGGATGGAGGCAAGAGCGTCCACGAGCTGCAGAAGACAAAGAAGAAGATAGAGATGGAGAAGGAGGAGCTGCAGGCCTCATTGGAAGAGTCTGAAGCTGCCTTAGAGGTATGGAGGTTACAGTAGGAGGTGGCCATATTGGGTGGAATAAAATAAGTCTACACCAATCATTCCACAACTATTACATAATATGCATTTAAATGTGTTATCTTAGATCATTGTCACATTCAATATTATTTGATCTCTGTTTACATAAGAGTTAAGTTCTCCTCAGCGTACGTCATACACAATGTAAGACTGAGGTGTGGCAGCGATGTGGCAGATCTGACAGTGAGTGGGGAGAAAAGGCCCCCAGACAACATGTTTCAATTAGTATTGGCCATTCATGCAGGCCGAGAGCAGACAGATCCCAGCCACTGATAACAGTACACCATCAGCTATCTGCTCCTATAATCAGCCTGGCCCTCCAGGGACTGGAATCTTACTAGACAGGAGCCCCCTGGCTACTCTGAATAGATGGTTGATTCATCCACCTCTCTCTATTTTTCTTTCCCTCGCTCACCCACCCGCCCGCCCGCTCGCTCCCCCTCTCCAGGCTGAGGAGACCAAGGTGCTGCGTCTGCATCTGGAACTGTCCCAGGCTAAAGGAGACATGGAGAGGAGACTCCAGGAGAAAGAGGAGGAGTTTGAGGCAGCAAGGTAAGGTACCCACTGTCCATAGAGCTGCATTTTAATTTAAGAAAAATGTGTTTTTCCCCTCTGCCCTTTGGCTTTCTTTTCAACTGAAAGGGATTTATTTTAAGGAATTGTTTTAGCTTTTGGGGAAAATGGATAACTTCCTGCATTGCAACATATTTTTCCAATTGGAAGAGAGAAAAATGTGAAGTTTTATAATGCTATTCTACACATTTTGCCATTGCATATGGCATGTTCATATGCTATCTAGCGAGGCCCCAACCTCCAGGGGGCAAACCCCCTACCCGTTCCGTAATCCGGCCCTGCTTCTTCAGTTGATCTCTCTCTCCCTCTCTCCTCCCCTTCCAGGAAGAGCCACCAGAGGGCACTGGAGTCCCTTCAGGCCAGTCTGGATGTGGAGGTCAAAGGTCGCGGTGAGGGGTTGAGGGTGAAGAAGAAGCTGGAGTCTGACCTAAATGAGCTGGAACTACAGGTGGACCTGTTCACCAAGAACAACATAGAGCTCACCAAGAACACAAAGAAGATGCAGCAGCAGATCAAGGTGAGATTCTACACCTCCATCGCTTCTCTCCCTCTCTCTTTTGCTCTCTCGTCCTCCTCATCTCCTTTCTTTCCTTGCTCCTTCCTTTACCCAGTCTCCTCTGCTTGCCCGACTCTTTCTTCAAAGTTTCCCTCTCTCTCTACCTCCTTTTCTCTCCTCTTCCCACCCTCTGAAAGGAGCTGCATACAGAATGTGATTGATTTATTAGTGGATTGACCTCTTCTCTCCTTTTCTTTCTTAGGAACTGCAGGGCCAATTGGAGGAGGAGGTGCGTGGGCAGGAGGAGCGGAGGGAGGAGCAGACCGTGTTGGAGCGACGCTGCCTCCTGCTGGTGAGCGAGGGCGAGGAGACACGTGGTGCGCTGGAGAATGCTGACAGACAACGCAAAACCTTAGAGATTGAGCTTACAGAGACCAACGAGAAGTACAACGACCTCAACAACCAGGTAGAGTACAGATTGCAACACCTTCTGTTCAGTGTTTTATCAATAATAAATCAAATTAAACTGGCTAAGTTACATTATGGACATTAGGTTAAAAGAGCTCAGTTTCTCACTGAATAAACAATGAAGAACAGAACTTCAGCCGATACATGAATCAATCCTCTCCCATGTTGTCAAGTTCATGGTGGTTTTGTTTCCTGCTGTAGTTCCAGTCAGCGCTGAGTGGTAGGAGGAAACTGGATGTGGATTTACAGGCACTGCAGCAGGAGCATGAGGAGCTGCAGAACGAACTGAGAGGAGCCAATGACAAGATCAAGAAGGCCAACTGTGAGGTAGGACAATACCGGATTTTTGATCATTAGGATCATTGATTTTAATTGACTTGTCAATAGAACATTATTTATAAGTATATATTTTTTAATAAAAATGTATTTCTCAAAGTATCAATACAATATAAATGTACTGTATGTACGCATGTCTTTGAGAACCAGTGGAATAGAAATTGATGTCCCTTCTCTCCAGGGAGCACGTGTGTCAGAGGAACTGAGATTAGAGCAGGACCACACCCTGCACATGGAGCGGGTGAAGAAGGGTCTGGAGGCCCAGTTAAAGGACATGGGCACCAGGCTGGATGAGGCTGAGCAGATGGCCCTCAAAGGAGGCAAGAAGATCATCCAGAAACTGGAGGGCAAGGTAAACGCACACACACTCACATATGCTCAAATACTGGTCCTAAACTTTGAAATGGTTGTTTCTTTTGCATTGCCCAGTGTTTCAGGTTTACAGGGAAAGCTGGGCATCAAAATGTATATTTTCCTCGACTGACCATGTGTCTGGCTCTAGGTAAAGGAGCTGGAGTTGGAGCTGGACTCGGAGCAGAAGCGTCACACTGAGACGGTGAAGACGCTGCGTAAGAACGAGCGTCGTCTGAAGGAGCTGCTGTTCCAGTCCGAGGAGGATCAGAAGAACCAACACCGCATGCAGGAACTTGTGGAGAGACTCCAGAATAAGATGAAGGCCTACAAGAGACAAGTAGAGGAGACGGTAAGGCTCGTCTGTCTGTTTGCCTGTCTGTCCATCCGTTTCTCTTGCTCCTTCTCCCATCCTCTCGTTTTCTCTCAGTCTCTCTCATTCCGTTCTCTAGACTCCATATGTTGTCTTTACAACATGACTTGCACCTTTCCTACAGGAGGAGCAGGCCAACATGAACCTCGCTAAGTACAGGAAGACTGTACATGAGTTGGATGATGCTGAAGAAAGGGCAGACATTGCGGAGTCAGCCCTCACCAAGATCAGGACCAAGAACCGCGGTAGCTTCAGCAAGGGATACTCGTCTGTAAGTCCTACAACCTTACCGCATTAACTTGAATTGAAGATAGTCAAATGAAACTGTGGGTCACATCTGTGCTTTAAATTTAAAGAAATTCTATGTATTGTGTTGAGTTGTTGTTAGTCAAGTAAGTAATCTTAACGCTGATCTGATGTTTCGTCCTCTTGCATGTTTCCAGGGTTACAGCACTCCGTACCCCGGGGGGATCGTGAGGTCACCCAGTTCCGTTGGGTCAGAGGGTAGAAGTGAGAAGATTATCAACGACGACAATGACTCGGTCAGCTCCCTCATCCCAGCTTATCTCAACTCCCTGAAGAAACTCATGATAGACTAGCACCTAGGGAGGGAGTCAGTTGGATGTACCAAACATTCCAGAGCAAAGAAACATGTGCTGTCTTACATATGTAGGATCTTAATTTGAGACGGTTTGCTGCAGCAGGAAACGTGCATTATAATTCATGGATACTTTTGAAGGGGTTGATACATTTTTCATTTGGGCAAATTAAGTCTGACATTTCAAAGTGGAAACTAAACTTTAGAAGACTTTTTAAAATTCAAAAACTACAAGTTTGTGTTTCCTGCTGTGCAGGACAATTCTCAAATTAAGATTCTACGTTTGTATGTTTTTACTTTTAAATTCAAACCAATTTCCCTGCATACATGCAGTGTCCGACATTTCAAAGCAATATTTGTTTCAGGATTTTGTGGTATACAATACATACAGTTGATGTCCGATGTTTACATACACCTTAGCCAAATACATTTAAAAACTGTTTCACAATTCCTAACATTTAATCCTAGTAAAAAATATAAAAAAATAGGTTAGTTAGGATCACCCCTTTATTTTAAGAATGTGAAATGTCAGAATAATAGCAGAGAGAAATATTTATTTCAGCTTTAATTTCTTTCATCACATTCCCAGTGGGTCAGAAGTTTGCATACACTCAATTACTATTTGGTAGCATTGCCTTTCAATTGTTTAACTTGGGTCAAATGTTTTGGATAGCCTTCCTCAAGCTTCCCACAATAAGTTGGGTGAAATTTGGCCCATTCCTCCTGACAGAGCTGGAATAACGGAGTCCGGTTTGTAGGCCTCCTTGCTCGCACACGCTTTTTCAGTTCTGCCCACAAATCTTCTATAGGATTGAGGTCAGGGCTTTGTGATGGCCACTCCAATACCTTGACTTTGTTGTCCTTAAGCCATTTTGCCACAACTTTGGAAGTATGCTTGGGGTCATTGTCCAATTGGAAGACCAATTTGCAACCAAGTTTTAACTTCATGACTGATGTCTTGAGATGCTTGCTGTCTTGCTTCAATATATCCACATACTTTTCCTACCTCATGATGCCATCTATTTTGTGAAGTGCCCCAGTCCCTCCTGGAGCAAAGCACCCCCACAATATGATGCTGCCACCCCCGTGCTTCACGTTGGGATGGTGTTCTTTGGCTTGCAAGCGCTCCCCTATTTCCTCCAAACATAACGGTGGTCATTATGGCCAAACAGTTCTATTTTTGTTTCATCAGACCAGAGGACATTTCTCCAAAAAGTACGATCTTTGTCACCATGTGCAGTTGCAAACCATAGCCTGGCTTTTTTTAATGGCAGTTTTGGAGCAGTGGCTTCTTCCTTGCTGAATGGCCTTTCAGGTTATGTCGATATAGGACTCGTTTTACTGTGGATATAGATACTTTTGTACCGGTTTCCTCCAGCATCTTCACAAGGTCCTTCGCTGTTGTTCTGGGATTGATTTGCTCTTTTCGCACCAAAGTACGTTCGTCTCTAGGAGACAGAATGCGTCTCCTTCCTGAGCGGTATGACGGCTGCGTGGTCCCATGGTGTTTATACTTGCGTACTATTGTTTGTACAGATGAACGTGGTACCTTCAGACTTGGGAGCAATTTCCAAATGCCTGAACCAGTCTTGTGGGGGGTCTACAATTATTTTCTCCTGAGGTCTTGACTGATTTCTTTTGATTTTCCCATGATGTCAAGCAAAGAGGCACTGAGTTTGAAGGTAGGCCTTGAAATACATCCACAGGTTACACCTCCAATTGACTAAAATAGTCAATTAGCCTATCAGAAACTTCTAAAGCCATGACATAATTTTCCGTCATGGCTTTAGCTGTTTAAAAGCAGTCAACTTAGTGTATGTAAACTTCTGACCCACTGGGATTGTTATACAGTGAATTACAAGTGAAATAATCGGTCTGTAAACAACTGTTGGAAAAAATTACTTGTGTCATGCACAAAGTAGATGTCCTAACTGACTTGCCAAAACTATAGTGTGTTAACAAGAAATTTGTGGAGTGGTTGAAAAATGAGTTTTATTGACTCCAACCTAGGTGTATGTAAACTTCAGACTTCAACTGTCTATCATCAATGCTAATGTTAATGAGATTGTTGTCCAGTTGATTTCCTTTGTATGATTTAATCCATCTTAGGTATTTGTGATTCAGTTCATAATACGGATGATAACGAAAACCACTCTTCCTAAAAACTTTGTTTATATTCTCCAGCTCAAATGTTCTGTAAAAAAAAATATATATAAAAATTGATGCTTGGTTATAAAGACATTGATAGACAGTTTAAAGTCCGACAGAGAAGGCACAAGAAAGTTTGTGTTCACTTTTGACTCTCATTCTACTTGGTCAAACTCTTTGGATGAGCAAGTAAAGTTATATAGCAGTGATGTGCATGACCTTTTGCAACGAGGGGGCAATATCCTTACCTGAAATCTGCATTTGTATCTTCCACTGGCATCTGAGGTTATACACGCTTGCATGTCGAGTAAGAATTTCAGTAACACTTTATTTGGATAGTCCATCTGTAGATGCCCCAGACTAAATCAGTAACATTTCAACAAACCATCTACTAACTAACCTTAACCCTTATTCTAAACCTAACCGTAACCTTAGCAAGCAATTGCTTATCAACAGATCGTTTGTTGATAGTCCGTCTGTAGATGCTCGTACTATCCAAATAAACTGTTCCCAGAATTCCGGACGTAAGATTTGACGAAGATGGTATATCAAAGTTGACCATTATTATAATGTGCAGACATATACATCG
Source organism: Oncorhynchus masou masou (assembly GCF_036934945.1). Lineage (NCBI taxonomy): Eukaryota > Metazoa > Chordata > Actinopteri > Salmoniformes > Salmonidae > Oncorhynchus > Oncorhynchus masou. The sequence continues at coordinate 28,511,604 of NC_088242.1, forward strand.
CTGCCGAAGCATTTTTACATTACTTGTCCAAAGCATTTTATTGTTGAATGTGAAAATGTGTTATGAAATAAACCCTTTTTATTCATCCCTGAAATGTCTTCTTCTACCCTCAAAATAATTAGCCAGAAACACAAAACACCTACAAAAATCACCTGGTTATATTGTCAAATAAAAAAAAAAAACAGCAGAAAGGAACTACCAGAGATAGATGTAACATAAAATGTATATCTATATATATATATTTATCATATCAATGCAAAAACATTAAAATGCCAAACATTCAGCAGTTATGTCCATATTCAGAATCCTTGGAAAGTTCACGGTTCTTGTTGCACCAAACAAACAATAATGGAAAAGTCTGTACAACATGTCTGCGTCTGTATGGAACAGTAGTAACATGTACTTAATACTTACGGGAGAGAAACGGGATCGTGATATACTGTCACCATTTCATCTTCAGTTGAGGATCTATATCCAGTTAGCTTGTCTCTGAAACAATGTTGTCGTCGTTTCATTTAGTAGAAAAATAATCGCTGTGGAATATCAGTTTAATATATTATTTGTACCATCACTCCTGTGTAATGTATATATATATATATCTCTCTCTCTCATCTGTTTTGCTGCCGATTCCACTATTTCACACTATTTTACATCCTTCATTCTTTAGATGTTTTACTTCTACACCCCAGTATGTTCATCTTGTATTTACAAAAAGCTAAAGCACATTCCCTTGTAACAGCATCCCAGCTGTACTGCCCCCTTATAGACTACAATTAAAATGTTGATCAATTCAACAGTAAGGAAAACCTCACAAAACGTTGTCCATTGTTACATGTGTGTCAATCCCTCTTCCAAACGACCCATTTGATATAGGTTAGCAGAATCAATATTCACCTTAAAAACCTTTTGTTCACCTCACTTTATAGTTTCAATGTAGTGGCGCAGATAAAATATAATCTATAAATTGGAATGCATTTGATGGATGGTTAATACACAAAAGCAGCAGTAGCTGTTAAATTTCATAATTAACCTTTGCGTCAGTATTTCAGTTGGCCAACAATTGACAGAATTTGTTTGGGGTTATTTTAAGGAAGGGGATAAAGTTCACACAGCCTCAGTCCCACAGGCTTGTACTGTAGACCATAGATTATGTACAGGTCAAAATAGCCATTCCGTTTGTTTGTGTTGGTAATACACCCCCCACTTGAGTTTGGCTCATATACACACACACACACACACACCTGTCTTCCCTATAGTAGTCCTCAAGGTCTAGGGCATAATGAACACTGTCTGTCTACCATACATATAGAATACTCAAGGGCATCAAGAACACTGTCTGGTGGTACACTGCTGTCATTCACTTTCAGAATCACTTCTCTTTAGTAGAATGAGTTGACGGTGTGAATCATGCCATTAAACCTCTCTCTAATGACTTATTCTCATTTCTCAGGATAATATCACAAAGTTGACTTTAGTAAGGTGGGCTAAGGTCTTGAAGCCCTAGTAAAGATTTAGGCTTGTGGATCCACATGTGTGTGTTATATCTCAATGTCCACAGGCCTGATGTCTCCTGTCTTGTGCTCCTGGACCCAGAGCTCTCGGTCTTTAGCTGGGTCCACACTCTGTAACAGCTGATCCACTGGCTCCATCGTCTGCAGGGACAGGTGGAAAAATCAATCAATACCCTGTATGTTTGTGTGTGTTTGTGTGTGGGGCGGAAAAAACAAGGCATTTAGTGCCCTCTAGAGGTACTACGAGGTGGCGCTTGACTTACACTCTGGTTAAACATGTCCGTCTCATGCCGCAAGGTGGTGTACTGACACAGATGCTGTCGTATCATCTCCACCCTCTCTACCTCCAGCCTCTCCAACTCCTGATGGACAGAATGGATTGAAGGGAACGGGGTTTTAGACGACATGATTCCTCCTTTCTGTCGTTAAAACCAACGCCTCACCATTTTTGAAGATGGCTGGAGTAGAAACAGACTAGCACCCAGGCTACCAAAGCAATGAGTTACACCCCGAGTCACTTTTAATAAAAGGAGGAAATACAAAGGACAATATGAACGACAGGTGAGTCTTACCAAGCTTGTGGTCACCATCTCCTCAAACCATTTGGACTGGGACTGGTTGTAAAGGTCGACACAGCGCATCAGGTCATCTCCTGGTAGAGACACAAAGGATGTTAAGACAAACCCATCTATACTTTGGACACTGGCTGGCACCTTTCTCTCGTCTGGGTTTATGTTGCATGTTCAATAACTTCTCTAGCCGGGAGAGCCCCAGTCTAAATATTAACTTACAGAAGAAAGTCTTCTCCTTCAACCTTAGCGCCGACAAAAAAAAAACGAT